>NW_010109881.1:0-44832 GCF_000699245.1 Pterocles gutturalis
CGACGGCATTGTCTTTTCTTTCCTAGGTGATAGTTTCGCGGTGAACGCCTCTCTGGCTCGCAAAGGGCTGGAGGATTGGATGGGGAAGGAGAAATACTCCAAAAAAAGCGGAGGCAGCAGCTCGGGACTCCAGCAAGGCTGCCCGCACCGGGCTGTTTGCAGGCTCTCCAGAGCCAGGGTATGTCAGCTTCCTCGCTGCCCCCACCCCCTCCGCCCCTTCTTTTTGAAATAAGGAAAACCAAAGGCTCCTTCTCTCCATCCAAAGGGTCGGTTGTGCAAAGGAGGGGTTTTCTTTGCCCTAATGCTGCTCCAAGGGGCTGCCCCGTGGGTGGTTTCCTTCAGTCCTTTGATAAAGTCAGGAGCTGCAAGGCAAACTTGGTGCTGGTACAAAAGCCAGAGCAGTAAGGGGACCTGTCCGCTAGTGTCTGGGCAGTACGATTAGAACAAAACCTTTCACAAACAGGAACAAACACAGAATCTCTGGGAAAAGCCCAGCACCCTGCCACCGTGCGTAAGCCTGTGAAACCTGATTGGTGCACAAGTTTGTCTGTGACATTTTGGCAGACAAATTTAGGAAGGGAGAAGTCCCCGAGGAGTGTATTGTTATTTATTTGCTCTTTATTAATACTACTTAGCTGACTTTCTCCATAAGAGTTACTGTGTATGTCAGTTGTCCTTGGCTGTTACCATACTGGTCACTTTCGTTCAGTCCTCCGGTTTGGCTGGAGGAGATGTTTAAGTTGCTTCACCCCCCCCAATGTTGTCTCTTTAAACAAAAAGGCCTGATGGGAGGTAAACAAATTTAACAATTCTTAGATATGGTCCTTGTAGTGTTTCAGGGTATGATCCAGAGCTTATTGATGTTTACTGAAAGACTCCTGTTGACTTCCGTGAGCTTTGGATCAAGCCCTGAAAGCTTCATCAGTGGAAAAATAACCTTGAGAGATAGGGAGATTGGAATCTGTGCTTCCCAGCAAGGAATGTGGCTTTGAAAGCACAAGCAGAGCAGGGCCACCAAACCTCCTGCAGGCTCTTTGCTTTGTTAGCCACCAGTTTTATTGTCGGAAGCCTGGATTTCTTGTGCCTCAGGAAAAAACTAACTCACAAGAGAATACTTCGTTTTAGATAGGGTGTTAAAGTGTGTGGAAGATGTATAGGATGGGAAAAGCTATTGATGATTTTTTAGATTCCACCAGTATTGTATTTGGAGGAGGATAAGTTAGTTGGGAGTCTCTAGAAGTAAGGCAGAGGGGGTAAGATACTGATGTGTTTGTGATTGACGACCATAATCACTTCATGTTCAGCTTGCAGGTATGGTTGGTTGAAGTGATTTTTATTGTGCCTTACTTGGAGACAATGTGTCCAAAGAAAGAAGTTCTCATTAATAATGGTACATACATGTTATGGTACAGATGCAAAGAGTAAAAACATGTGCTCTTAATTATTTTTCATTATCCCCACTTTTGTGAGTGAAGCTTTTTAGATATGTTACACCTTTCACACATATATTTTCTAGGAAAGAAGCTCAACTCAGCAAACTAAACATAGGTTTAAAATACAACAGTTAAAGGTCAAAAACTCTGACTTTGTGAAATGTATTTTCTTCCACAAAGATTGCTTTGTGAAATGGAGAAAAACAATCTTCTGTCAAAGATACTTTGCTATTCACAAAACTCTTGAGTTTTCAGTTCCATGAGGTCTCCTCAGCTGGAATAACAGTAGAACAGTGTCCTCCTCATGATAGCCCAGCAATTAGCAAGCCATTACCGAAAAATTAGTCTACTGTTTTAATAGATTCTAAAACTGTAAATAGGTCTAAGTATGTCTAAAAGCACTGTTCCCATGAGGCTTTTTACTGTCATCCTGATAGAGCTGTTTCTGAATGTTTGAAAATATTCCACATTTATTGGCCAATGTATTTGGTAGTATCTGGATGCAAATATAGCCTGCTAATTGATTTAGTTTAATTGTCATTCTGTCACAGGCACACTGTGACAGCTACATTAAAGTTCCTTTAAAATATGAACTTTTGGTAATATGGAAGGATGCGTTTCTAATCCTACATTGGAACCAGATGTGCCATATGTACAGTCTTTCTGACAGGGATTATGGAGTCACAGCGGTGGACTCCATAACTGAGATTGCATGACTGTTTCTCTTCTGAGATCTCTTTGATCTCTTCTATAATTATACCAAGATACAAAGCGAATTGTAGCCTAACCTCTTGGCTCTTGATTCACCTCAAGATGTAGAAATACTAGTCGCTTCTACTAATGGTTAGTTGCACAGGGTTGTGTGGGACAGTTTGTATTCCCCAATAATTTAGTCCTGTTGCACTTGAATCGACCAAGGGCTCTTCTCCTTACTACTTCAAAATTCCTCCTAAAATGTTCACTTAGCTTATAAGCCTCCGTGGAATGGTACAGTTTTATTGTGTTGCAGCTGAAACTTTGGCTTCTCCTGAAAACATGTTTTTTCCCCTGAAATAGTTCCCAAATGCTGCGTTTGTGACTTATGTCAGAAAGAGTTAGATCAAACACTGGTGACAATATCTGCATTCAAAGAAATATCCAGCTGAGTTTAAAAAAACCCCAATGGTCCTGGAAATAAATTTTCCTCCTAGGAATCCTTAAGCAGGGTTTTGTTGATGGGGGTTTCATTAGTATATAGGGCCCTGTTTGGTGAAATCCAGTGTACTTCCAAAGACCTGTTGGTGGGAGAGGAGAGCACTCAGTTGCTTTCAAGTCTGAAACTTCAAAGATTTGAATTATTTGGGTTAGAACTTGAATGTGATATTTGAAATTGACTCTATATAAGCCAAAAATTCTGTCTTGGTTGTAGTTAGAAGGCTGTTTTCCTCAAGAACAGAGCCCCTGAGTTGGTTTGCTAAAGGCAGTAATCCAGGGGAGATGACACGGAGGTTCAGGGGGGTTCATGTAGCGTTTTACAAGAGGAACGAGTGACTAATAGAGGAAGGCAGTAACATTGCATTTGTGCTCCTCTCTAGAATGATTGACTTTACAATAGGGGCAGGGTCTTTGTGTCAGTTCACACAAGGAGTGTTTGACATAAGGAGGGTTCAAGAATACACCACCTTTTCCTGAAGCTTTGAGAGTTTCTTGGTCAGAGCAGCCTTTCCTCAGGTGATGTGCCATCCGCGTTGTGTCCCATCCATCTGTGTCTCCCCCTCCAATTCACTGCAAGAACAGCAGTTAGTGTCCAGCTATTGCCAAATGCATCAGTCACCTGAGAAGGACCTCACAGTAAATTGTTGGGTGAAGGCATGAGCCAGGGAAGGGGAGGTGTACCTGAAATCTGCACTTGTGGAGTGTACACAACTTTCCGTTCCCGGCTGAGAGCTCTGATCTCGTTAAACCATTGCCACCTGCCCAGCAGGGGCTGCTCTGCTCTAAATGTTTTAATTGCTGTGGAGGCCGAGGGCTGGGTTGCAGCCTTCCACATCATGTAGAATTAAAGAAAAAAGGGAATTCTGTTGCATCCATGAAAAGTCCGAGGTCCAGAGTCATCTTCTAGTTTCAAAGCTAATTGAAACCACTGGGGCTGTAAATCTGTCAGAGCAAGTCAATACACTTCTTTTGCTGCTTTATGAATGAGTTAACTTGCGCCCAGAAAGGATTTCTGATGCTGTGGATTATCCTGTATAATTCTTAAGTTTAAATTTATTCAGTGTGTTTACTTTTACAAGCTATTTTTGGAGATCAGCATTGTTTGCAAATATTCATGTATTTGTTTATTTAACTGAGTAGCTCAATGCTAGAGGGGAAAATGTTAAATATGACATTTGCTTAGTTCAATTTACTTTTATCTTCAAAGCCATAAGAAATATTAGTAGTTTCTTGTGCGTCTCATTGAGATCTCTGCTTGGAATTGGAAAAAAATATTATATTTTAAATTAAATTTCAAACCAGTTCAGTGAGCCAAGTTGTAAGTCATCATTTTAGGTAAAATAGAAAAGGCGTTAGCTTACTGCTTCTGCTGGGCTCTTTGGTGCTAGGGATCCTCATGTTCAACTCCAATTGATATTAATTTGAGTTGAGTATCTGGTCTGGGAATAATACAGGATGAAATGCTGAGGCACGTCACTGCTTCAGAGGTGGGGCTTGTTCTCCATTTGTCCTGTGCCTGTAACTGCCAGTGACATTAATGGGCATTCCTTGCATGGCTGAGAGGAGACTATGCCAGTGTCAACTTCACTGCTCCTCTAGTGTGATCTTCCTTAAATTTAAAAAAAAAAGAAAAAAAAGCCCTTCCCAATCCCCCACTGTTAAACAGCATGTGTGTGTGTGGACATATAAAAATACATAGCCTTATGGAAGACACAGCTGGGTAAGTCATTTATCCAAAATGAAAATAATAAATAGAAAAGATACTTTTTTAGTGGTATGTATATACTATGGCTTAAAGGCTGTTGAAGTGGAAGATTTAATTGTAGCACTACTTTGGGGTCATCTCACGGGTAGAATGACATTTGAAAGACTGCCTTCTTACTGATATGGAGACAGAGCAATTAAAATTTCCTTGGGTGCTATCTTGAGTGACTGCTTGAAGTGACCTTTTAAAATGAAATATTTTCAAGTACGTTAATGTCATTATTGTATAGATAATTATTTGTATTGACTCTGAGGATTAAAAGAAATAACAGGTAGCAGTGCTAGATATTGGTATGACTGAAAAAGATATTTTTATACACAAAATATTGTGTATGGCGTCAAAAATGAAATTGCCAAACTTTGTATTGAAAGAGAGAGAAACAGAGTCTTATTTAGTGTTGAAATTTGGTGCCAACAAACCAAGATAATTTAATTAGTGGTGCACATAGTGTATTTTGACAGCTCTGGTTTGGGAAAATTGTAATATGAATATTAACAATCAAAGAGTCTCTGAAAGTATTAGTGCCATGGTGATGAGATTAGTGAATTGGCCAATACTGTAGCAGAAAGCTGGATTCCAAGGGAATTATCCTTGAATGATACCAGTTGGTGCAATTAAAAGCCACAATTCAGTTGCCATATGGAAAGTGTTAGGCATCCTTACATGGTTTCAAAGCTATGTGCTGGAGGTTAAATTGACATATGAAGAAAAGCATAAATTAAATATTTTGTGTTATGAAATTAAAAGTTGACTTTGCTTGAGCCATATGGAGGATGTGGATGGAAGACAGTCTGTATTTCATCAGGGCTTGTTTTATAGGTGTTTCAGATTTAATGTGTTCTACTTTTAATTTGGCATGTTGATTGGAAAGCTGAATGGCCCGTGAAGTTTCTGCAAACAATCTCATTAAAGTAACTTTTTTTGATCTCTAACATCCCTCTTCCTCCCACCCCCTCTAAAGTGGAGTTTCTGAGGCTGATGTTTGTAAGAAGGAAGCATGTTCTGTCTAGTAGCTGGGTGAAGTCCTCATCTAAGTGATACAAGCTATGTCTCTTGGGCTACTGATAGTCCCTCTTGGCATAATGAAACCTTAATTCTTATGAATGAAGCAGCCTTGGTTGTGGAGTACATTTTCTTCTGCAAATTGGGATGAAAAGTAACAACAGTATGTTATATTTTTTAATGACTTAAATGTAAAGAATGCAGTGCAGACTTTAAAACTTTGGTTATAACAAAAATGGGAAATTTGTAGCACATGATTATCAACATATGGGAATGTTCTTTACAGCAGCATTCATTAACAGAAGGGTTTTCTGTAGGTTTTGTGAGATCTGTAATAAGACCCAGGAGGAGCTCAGTAAGTGACTATTTGTAGGAACCCTTCAGAAGAAGATCTTAGTTGACTTTTATGGTTTCTTTTGAATTGGGTTATGAACAGAGGAAAGAAGTCTCTTGAGTACTGAAACTTTGTGAGAGTTAGTTTTTCCAAAGTTGGAGAAGTAATTGTTCGGTGATGATATTTAACTCAAAATGGAACATTGCTCCCTGTGCTGCAGATGTTGGCCTTTACAGAAATCCTTGTGGATGGATTTTGGTTTGTGAATGTCAGCATCAAAACCTGGTCAGAAAATAAATGATAGATGTTGAAACGCACAAAATTACTTAAAGTATTTTTTTTATTACTAAGCTGCTTTTCTACTTAATATACTAGTTACTCTGAATACTCCAGAGTTTTTAGACTATGTGATATTTATAGATACCTTTTGATGGAAAAGAGATATAGTTTTAGTTCAAAAAATTAATGTGAAGAAACGGTCAAACAGACTTTATCTGGGAATTTATTTACTCATATCTGCCAATACTGGCAGCAAAACTAAGCTTGTATTTACTCCTACAGAGTAACTACAGCTATGGGAGACTGAGTTGGACTGTATTTCATTCAAGAATTATTAACCGAGTTCCAAATGCAAAATCTTCATTGTGTCTGATTTCTGAGCCAGCAAAGTGTGTTTGTGTTGGACTATCTCGTGACATTTGTCTTGCAGTGGTGGAACGCCAGTGGTGTTAGCTGTGGTGAAAGGGCTGTGCTGGCGCAGATACTTTTACTACTGCGTCATCTAAAAGAGAGGCGAAACGACTTATGTAGGTTCAACTGTTGCTGTCCTGGTCTCTGCAAGAGGTATGGCCGTACAGTGCATTTGCTTTTTCTAAACTTCTGGATTTATTGTCATCAGAGCAATATGGCATAGATTTTATCTTGTAGTTTGCAGAATAGAGATGACACTTCTGAACATGCTGGACATCCTTTTTTGAGCTGGAAAGCCCTGTATAGTTAGTATCTCACAAACAGGCTGCTGTCATGTAACTGTATGTTCACTGTTTCATAAGGACTGATCCATTGGCTTGTCATGGGAGTTGGCTTTCAAACAAGCTTATATCTGCAAGGAAGTGGTCAGCCAGATTCTTTAACACCTATACATATGCGTCTCGCATGGCCTGACATGTGCCAATCATATGTGAGAAATACCTCTGGTGTATGCGTCTCGCATGGCCTGATATTGCCAATCATATGTGAGAAATACCTCTGGTTTAGTCATACAGAATCTAGTCATTGAGGAAGGGAACAATGCAGTCACTTGTTGGGAGGTCCTGTAACAGCTGTGAAATGGAGTGCCACTGATTTTGTTTGTGCGGCGTGGCCTATTGTATGTTCTAGGGCAATAAATGATCCCATTGTTTCAGTCTATAAAACTTTCGGTGGAGTAAATCCTTTTGCTACCAAGAAGACCAGAGTGCCTAAGAAGCTCCTCAGTGGCCATCAGTGCCTAAGAAGCTCCTCAGTGGCCAAGAAGAGCCCTGTGAAAATACACCTAAGAGATCCCGCCACACTAACCCTTTGCCGGGATAACGGAAGATGCCGTGATTCCCTGGTTCCAACCAAGGGCCCTGCCAAACATACATGAGAAGGGGTTGTTCCTTAAACCTGAAGCTGTTGTTAATAGAAGTTAATACTTTTTCACAAGACTTATCAGGAAAGCAGGTTTTCTGCTTTTTGTCCAAGCTCTGAGTTTGATAATTTTCTCCAACAACACTTCTCTATCTGAAAAATTCAGTGGAACTCTGAAAGTCATCGAGCTGACCGTGAAAGGGTGCTTTCTTACACTTGGAAAAGTGCACCAGTCTTGCTTTCACTTGTGATGGACTTGGATTTAAACGCAGGCTCAGTGGCACTGTCCCTTATATCACTTGCAGTGACAATCCCTTGAGAATGTGAGATCCTCACTTAAAATGTGGGAGGGGATCAGTTATGTCTTGAGCAAAATTTGCAGCAGAGAGTCAAAGTGCCTGGAATTTTCAGCCATGTATCCTTGGGCTTCAAACAAACAAATGCAGGTAGTACATACTGCTTTAGCCCAGAGCTGGATTGGCATGTGGTCAGAACAGTCTGTGCACTGTCCATTGAGAGAAATACTTTGTGTTTTGTGATTAGGATGGAATTTAATGCATTTGGGGGCATTACTGTGGCAGCTTTAAAGGGATTAAGTATATTGAGGTTCCTATTAAAGTATAACATTGTGATTCAAGATCTGTGAAAGAAAATCATGCATGGGTGTTTGATCTTGGGGTGCAGCCGCACATGCTGTGAGGCATAAAATAAGGGGATAGACTCAGTAGGGAAGTGACAGAACAAAGTACTGTCTTGCAGGAGAAATGGGATTTGGGAGCAGCCTCGGATCTTTTGATCCATACTCTGATGCGAATGATGAGTGGTACGGAGGTGACAGATTTGTCTTGGGGGAGGAAGGAGAATGGTGGGTACTGTGTCACATTGCCCTCAGAGGTAGTTTGCTGTCTGACTCCCCAAAGATTTGATAGTGGTAGGTAAGGACTGAGCCACTGCTTGTTGTCCTATCGGAAAAATCTTTTATAATTCCAGGACGGTTAGTTTCAAGAAAGTTAGGTAAAGAAGGCAGTAGCTGCAAAGCTAAGTCTTACACATCAAATGCATGTAGAAAACAAATGCGTGTTTGGGGGAGCGGGGATTTTCTCTGAGCATAGAGTGCCCCAGTCCTGAGCTCACAGAATAACAGGCAGTCTCTGTATTGCATAAGATGCTGTGGTTAAGCCCGTATCAGTGTTTCTGTAATAAACTACTCTTTTTGAAACAATAAATAATAATTTTGCTTGTGAACTTTCCAAGTCTCTCTCTGTTCACATAGCGTACGTGTGTATAAACTACAGACACTTATTCCCCTATAAAGAGAGAACATCAGAGTCTAGCAAACAGAATATCTGTCATTCCAGCTGAGCAAAGGTCTAAGGCAATAACCCAAAATATCCTGGAAGAAATTCTAAAAAGCATTGAAGAAATCAATCGTCTGATCCTAGAGGAAGGTCTTTGATGTAATCCTGGTAAGTTTATACTGGGAGCCTGCCTATTTCTTTATGGTCAGCCCTAGACTTGCTATATGAAAAGTGGATCAAATAATTTTGTATGCTACTGCTTTAAAAAAAGATGGTTGATAGTTTTCTAAAGCATACACACTGTTTAAAGGTAGATTGTGGCTTTTAGCCGAAGCCCAGGTGGGGAGGAAAGGCTTTTCAAAACAAGTACTTAACAGAAAAATAAATAATACTTTGATATTTTTCCCATGGAAAAACTGTGCCTCATTTAGCCATCCTGAATATTTAATTTTATTTTGAGGATAAACTTCGTAGGTTATCTCAGTTAAAGCCATTTTTATTTATGCAAGGCTTATGTGCAAGGTCTTGTTCCTGATGCAGCTAGGTATGTAAAAGGAGTTTTTCAGAATACCATAAATAAATTACTTTTAAAGTTACATGTTTAACTAAATCAGTGCAGTTAGGTAAGTCTTGTTTTATCATCTTGAAAAATTCTGCAATATTTCTCTGTTACGCTTTGAGGAGAAAGCCCTGCTGTAATAGAGGGGAGCTTCTCATTGCTTCCAGTGGTTTTGTTTTGGGTTCTCTGCCACATCAGTGGAAGACGAGGGAAGGTTCAGCTGGTGAGACTAGCAGGCTTTGTATGTAGCAGCCACATTGCTGGTGGAATGGCAATCTATTTTCCCCTGCAGATGCCATTTATCTGGTCATTTTAGGACAGGTTTCCAGAAGTTTTTCCCAATTGTACTGCCACTTAAATTCGCATTTGTAATTAGCAATGTAATTTTGCAGATAGGTTTAAAAAGCATGTTTTGAGAGAGGCTATTCCCACAGCACTGCTTAATACCCATTAAAATACCGCACTTTTATTGTATGGAGGTGTTTTTTATCTAATTAGGTTGATTTGTTAAAGTATGACACCACAGTCTCTCTTTTTTTTTTTTTTTTTTCTTTAAGGCTGTTTTTAATTGTTTATGACCAACGGGAAGCACACAAAATCTTTACCTCTGGACTAATGCACAGCATAAGGAACTAAATGAGATCTCTTCCTGCCTAAGCTGTTGTACAGGGCTCTTCTTTGAAAGGCAGTCTTGGATTAAAACATGGTGATGTGTAACAGAAAAGAAAGAAAAAAACTCCAGCATTTGGAAAGGAAGTATTGTATTCATCGATGTTACATAGACTTCATTGGAATTTGGTCATCAGCCTTACCATGGCACTCTTTTCCAGATGTGCTGTTTGATTTATTTTTTTCTTTTAAATGCAATTTAGAAAAAAAGAAATGAAGTCAATTTTTGTGAGAACTGTGTGATGAAAGTCAAAAGTAAGGAACATTGAAGTAGCTCTGTGTCCTTGGATGTTTGCTGTTATCCAGGAAGGACTAGCTAGACTGGAGCACACAGATCTTGCCTGTTCTTAGGGAACGTATTTCTGCCATCTCTGATCTTCCCCATTTTGGAAAGACAGAAGCTGAAGACACTGCAGTTGGAAGACCCCTAGATTTGCCAGTAAATGAATAACAGAGAGTGGGTAATGTCCTGTGGGAGCAGCAAAAGGACTGTGAGGTCCTTTACTAGCTCTCAGGAGTAATCTGCCCCTCCTCAGGTGTGTTTCTGATGGCAACATCAACAGTCCTGGTCTCCTCAAAAAATGAGGAGAATTTCACCACCACTGGGGTAAACTGGAAGGCTGGTCAAGTATAGAAGAACAGAATGGTTAGGCAAGAAAAATACTAGTGTCGTGCCTTTAGAGGTATGTTTTCATCAAGGAAAGAGTCCTGGCCTGCTGTACAGGGTCTCCTAATGTCAGCAGGAGCCCTCTCCAAAGACAGGGTGAGGCTTCCTCCTCATGGGGCCCATCCAAAATCTGCTGCTATTGCATATCAGTTCCAATACCCAGTAGCATCGGGAATGGATAACCAGTTCTGCCTTCGGTTAGACAATACAAACAGAGACTCTCTTTTCTGCGAGGTGTGCCAGTCCGAGAGACACGCCAGATCAGGGCTAGGGTTTGGCTGTGAACTCTGTTGGCACAGATTACTCACGCCAGCGGGCTGGGTGCTAATAGCTGACAGCAGAACCGGGTGGAGGGAAGGAACTCGGCTGAAAAAGCAGTCTGCTGATGTTCAGTCTCACCCGTCTGTAAATGGAGGGGGAGGAAACTGTGTTACCTGGACTTGGCCATCCACAGCCAAGAATCTTTCTTCTCATGGTGGCGGTGACTCACAGTGACTATTTTATGTTGCACCTGGCTGCATGCCAGACTGTGCTGTACGTTTTGTGCAACGCTGGTTTGCAGTCACCCTTCTTGCAGTGTGATGCCTTCCTTCTGTACCAGTGCTGCTTTGTCCAGGTCACCCCCCTTTCCTCTGCTGGTCAGGCTGTGCTCGCAGCAGGGTTTACCCAACCTCGCGTGCTCGTTGGAACCGCCTGGCTGCGTGCTTCCGAGGGTGGAAAGGACCAGGTTTTGCCACACAGTTTTTTTGAGTGTGTGCTATTGATAGGACAGCTTTTGGAGTGAGTGATCTTTGCGGAACATAAAGGGTTATGCTGTTGAAGTTACCCAGGCGCCAATCCGCTGGCACACCGCAGGTGATCTCTGAGTGAATGTTGTTTAAAGCGCCTGTCCCACGGTTTCACAAATGTGCTCTGACCAGAGGATGTTTTTCTAACTTCAAAGGGCTTCTCAGGCTGGCTGGGTGCCTCACAGACTGAGTCCACAATTCCTCCCTGCTCGTGATGTGTTCTAACCATGTGTGATTTTTTTGGTATGTGATGTTTTCTTAAAGCGGCATTGACCTGTGTTCAAGTGAAACTTGCTCTTAAGCTTGTAAACACAAACTTGTCGTGTGGGCAGTTTTCATCTCAACCTGATGTGTGTATTTTTTTAAGAGCAAGAATAGACATCAAAAGGAGGAGTAATTTATAGGAAAAGAAAAAAAAAAAAAAAAAAGACGACATAAACTTGCAGTAGGCTTTTGAATTGCACCATCCAGAGGCTTTTCCATGAAGATCAAGGTGCGGGTCCTTTGCTGGCCATAAGAAGAGCACATTTCCCCTGGGCAGTGCTGGTGTTACTGGAGGTTGCTCTGTCTGGAATGTGCCTCTGTACCAGGGGCGTGCAGAGGGGGAAATCAAGGCAAAAAAGAAGCAGTAAAAAGTGGAAAGAACTTAGGACACTCAGCAGTGACCTGATTTTTTTTTTTTTTAATTCACCCCCTCTTTAGTAATGTTATATTAAAACAAGCTTTTAGGAATATGTTTGTATGTTTTTAAATATTAAAGGTTTCTTTTTCTTCTGTAGTACTTTGTAGTATAGTTTTCTGAAGGGGATAATTTTTAGGTTAATGCAAAATATACTTTCTTATTAAGAAGTCTTTGTGGGCCAAATTCTTTTACTGTTGAAGTCCATTAACTCTGCTGAGAGCAGGATTAGGCCCTGAAGTATCTCCTGAGGTGCACTATGCTACATTAACTATGGTTGTGAATATGGGAAAATCTTGTGTTCCACTAAGCTGCATTGGTGGGTGCTGGTTTTTGCAATGTTTGTGCATTCATTAAGGCTAGAAAAAAGTGGGCTAGTATGAGGTTTTAAAGTCATCATTTTTAGTTTGCTTGTTATTACTATTATGGATGTTTTAGAGTATATGAAAAAACCCGAACCAACAGCAAAGCAAACCATTTCTTTGAAGAAAACAATACCTTACAAGCCAGACCATAATGCTGTTTGCCAAAGTGATTGAGAAGGATCATCTGCTGTGGGAATAAAACATCATCCTGTGAGTGGCATGCCGTGAACAATATATCTCAGCTGTGCAATGAAGTTTTGCTTCTCCCGAGCAACAGTGCTGCAATCTAGCACTTAATTATTAATCCAGCTTTCAGATGTGGGTTGATCCCAAGGTCCTCATCCAGACAAGATCCTGGAGAAGTTAGTGTTCTCTAGACCTCAAGCCCTAGCAGCAAACAACCTGTGCTACCCTGCCATCCCATGGCTATCCATGGGAACCATCCCACCGCGTTTATTTTGGCTAGTTTTAAAGCAGGTGGTCAGGATGAATTCCTAGTTTCAAAGTCACAGCTGCTGCTTTGAAATTGTGTAAGAAGGGCTTTGGTTTCTTAACACAAAATAACTGAGCTGCTGTTTGGTATTAGAGCATCATTATTCTGGGAAATGCACTCTTCATTTTAAAAATATCTTCTGTATGGAAGTTGAAAGTTTATACCTCATGATTCTAAGGGCAAAGAGCTGAAAAGGTTCCTTGTTTGACCGATGACTGTAAATGCTTAAGAATTCCTCAGTGACTTGAGTGAATGGAATCTGAAGGTAGTTTTAAAAATTAATAGCAATACTAGAAACACGGAGTTACTGCAGGAATCTCTTCTTTATTGGTATTAAATCATTTCTGGGGGGATTTTTCAAGTAACGGTAATTTAAGATTTTTTTTCCCCTCTTAACTGGGTGTCTTTGTGGCAGTTAGCCCAAAAATGTTTTATCTTTGTAATTAATTCAATTAGAAAGTCCAAGTGGACTTTATACCATCACAGTAATGATGCCGTGATTAAGTAGAAGGAAATGTTCCGTTACAAATCCCCATTTCCTCTACTTGTAAAATTTTATTTTCAAATGAGCCTTCTTGGGTGACTTTTTCAGTAGCGTCAGCAACAGTGTCAGCAGAATGGTGAATTCGTGTCACTGCAAGTGTAAAGAGAATTCATGAAGGAGTTTGTGTTAAGCATAGTTTTCTTTTTCATAAAAAGGGTTCTATTCACTGAGGTTTTTTTTTCTTTTGTATTTCTTGCCACCTTATGATATTATAATGTTTTTTGCCTACTTTCAAAAATTCATAGATATATATTTATAAAAACTATATGTCATGTAAGCCTTTTTCTAATGTATGAGAAAGTACATTTTATGCAAGGTACACAGCATGGGGTTTTCTGGGCCTTCAGTCTCATATGATCCTGTCTCACAATAAATATATCAAACGGCAATGAGCAGAATGCAGTCCTCTCAGACTGGGAGAAAATGCGCTCTTAAGAAAGAAGACGAGGGAGAGAGCTGGTTAGAGGAAAGTCTAGACCCTAGAGCTTTCCTCTGAAAGGAGGCTGGAAAAATGTGAGTAGGCAGAGGACTGAGTGTTTCTTCAGTTTATGTGGACAGGCTTGTTAAAGGATGCAGAGTGCAGAATTAGGGTTCATCTGGTGTTGGGGACACAGTCAAAGAAATGAATGTAGGATTCACTTGCATAGGATGTAACAAAATCATTGACCTGGTTGTTAAGGAGATGAGGTGAGAATGGGTGCATCAGAAGCACAGGCTGTGCAGATGGGATACCTGGGCTGTGCCCTTAACCCCTTGTGCTTCAATCGTAAATAATTTTTTTTTTTTTTAATCTTGTGATAGTAATTACTAGTAGCTCTCTTGTCTGTTGGAACCTGCATGTTCTGGTGCAGCACTTCTTAGATTTATCCATTAACAAGTGGTACTGAACCGTATTTTATATGCAGGTATATATGGCAGGAAGATCCCTACCAAGTTAAAGCTCTAGGTGGTTCAGACACAGGCTTGCCATGCAATCCTTGCATCTCAGGTAACAGGGAGTGCCTTTGCTAATTGCCTGACTAATGTAGCCCCCCGGGTCTCTACTTAGTGGTTGGGATTTTCAGGGGTAGGATGTCAGTGCTGTTGTGTTTAAGGAGATAGGGTAACAGGTTAAATACAGCTTTCTTAAGCTCTCTGAATCACGAGGTAGGTAGGCTTTGAAGTCACCTGAGATTAGAAGAGTGATCTGCAGGCTTGGATGTGAAGTTGGGAGGTGTTTGTGATGTGGGTGGTCAGATGGATAGCCATTGCTGAGGTGCTACGTGGTCTCTGAAAAACTCTGAATTATGGCTGAAGAGTGAGATACAGGAGCCATGTATTTTAGTCTAGACCCGAGCTTGAGCTGTATGTCCTTTCTCAAGTTGCTAAAACCTGGATCTTCAGAGACCCAAGACAGCTAAGCAACTTGCTTAGTAGGTCTCATTTGTCTTCTCTTTGGAACTACCAGTTTTTTCTGCTTTTTCTCACTTCCCCATCAGGGAAGTGGGGATAGGTTTTATCCTATCCTAGGCTGTTGAGGTAGACAGAGAAATATTTTCAAAGTTCATGAAGAACTTCAATGCCAGCTGTACACTTAATTAATTGCCATGTTTTTATGAATAAGCCAGGTATTTATTACCTGCTTCCCTGAGCAAAGTAAGAAAATAAGAATGAATAAGAATGTTTGAATACCCCTTGGAGTTTTTATAATGCCCCTTTGCAAAAAAACCCCTCTTACATTGTTTCTTCTTTTGCTCTACAGTAATCTTCCTGAAATCCTTTTGGAAAGGGGACTTTCTGAACTGTCCTGCTCTCATCACAATCCAGTGGCCCAAGACGTCCAATTCTAAAAAGTTTGTATTAATCAAAGCAGTTTTCACATATGGAGTAAAAAGACATTTTGCTTCCCCCTCATCTGAATGAGAGTTTGGACAAGGTTAGAAGGTGGTGGAAGGGACATGTCTTTAATGTGTGAGCTGAATTTCCACTCCTTGTGGAGGCCTGTGGAAGGACACATGCATTCGAGTGATGTAGACTTCCTGCCTATTGCTGTACCTTGCTTTTGGTAATGTGTATAAATTCAGTGCAGGGTTAGTAGGAACACAGGGATGGAGCATATGGCTAGCATATGTATACATCATAATAGGTAGATAATACAGGATGAGGAGAATGCCAGACTTTTACCGCTGTTACTAGATGAAATGGACTACGCAGACATAACTAAAGGGTGAAGGAAAAGATTTGTTAAAAATTCGACTGAAGGTGAGCTGTGATGCACCAGCTAGACTTGAAGCTTTGCAGGGAGATGAGCTTTTTTCTGGTGTTTGCTTGAATAATGAAATTACCCTCTCTTGATGGTTATTCTTCTGAGGGGCAGAGTTTGTCCATGAGTGAAATGCATGTCAAAATGTTTACAATGAACTGGAGTGGTGAGTCAAAGCAGTAGGCTTTTGTTTGCACTGGCTTTGTAATGGAGAGCCTTATAATGAGGGTGAACTGTGCCTCCTGTTCTGGTGGGCCTTTGTACTATGCGGAGCACAAAGTGGAGCAGGTTTACAGGTCAATTAACACCTCTTCCCCGCTCCTGGCTGTGCTGGGAGTGAGGCACCACCCACGGTCCTGTTTAGAAATGGTGACTGATGGTTAGTGATGGGTACTCCCAAGCTTTTTGGTTGTTGCCACTAGATTCTTTGCTGCAACTGTCATTTGTTCCTTTAAACAACAGAGAGCATAATTAAATGTCTGGTGCTGAGGAGGTGCTTACAGTCCTGTTACCTGGCAGCAGGGAGCACACCCCTACAGCTGTGTGTGTGCAGCCAGGCACATCCCAGCCTGGAGCTTCCCGCTCCTCCCTCTTATAAATGTGAAGAGACTTCAGACAAATTCTGCCTGTCTGAGGAGGATTTAATAGCATCTCACCACCCATGATGATGTATTTAAGGATGATTTCTCTGAATATTGAATTGTAAGGATGGGCTCAATGTAGCAGCTCTGTGGTTTTGGAGAGTTTGGTCAGTCTGGCTGGAGTCATTGTACTTTACCCTGTGTGTTAGATATGGGCATCTGTTGTTGGGTTTTTTTTTTTTTTACTCTCCCTTTGGAGACTTAAAATGTTTTCTTTGCCGCCTATTGCCAACAGATCACACTGCCTTAGCAGTTGCCCTGTGCTGCTTTATTTCCCTCCCAGTTCCTCAGGTCTCAACACCTACGTGTTAGACACTTCTAACAGCTATTGCTTTTGCCTTAGCTTGATTTGAATGCTGCATTGTTCAGAAACCAAGTCTTGGTGGAGAAACAAAGCCACATGGTCATCTAACTAGCAGGGTGCACATTTGGGCATGGAACATGAAGAATCCTTTCACCGTCTTGCATCGACTAGCACACCGTTCTGTAACACCTGAGGCAAGTACGTACCGTACATACTGCCTAACCATCCCATCCCATACCATACCCACTGTACAGATCTCTAACAAGAAGCATGTATAGCATATGTGTATTTTTGGAGCTTAAAATAATTTCTCCTCGCATCTCCTATTTCCTTTCTTGTCTGTTGGTGAGTAGAAAACTGGTGGAGCATATCCCCGCTTAGGAGCAGAATCGATTTGGGAAGAGGACAGAGCAGAGGCAGTGCTTGCTGCCTTTCTTGAGGCAGTGGGGAAATTGGGAAGGAAACTGGGATTCGGTGAATCAGAGTCATCTCCCAGACAGCTCCAGGGGCAGTGCAGCTCTCAGCTGCTGCCTCGCTTGCAGTGGATTATAGGGTCATAACACAGCCCGCTATGCTGGAGCAGAGAAGCAGTAAATTCATCCTTGGGAGCTGCTTTATGTTGTCTGAAAATGAAGAATTCCTCTGTAAGAATGTAATGCTTTTTATCCAACTTCCCAATTCCCATGCTTCAGCAGTATGTTTATCTTCACCATTTGCATGCTGTGAATAGAGGAAGGCCAAGAAACATGTATAAGGACTTCCTTTACAGCCAGTGATATGTGCAGTATAGCTTCCTATAAAGTTAGCAGGGATTAAGGTGAATTACCATGTGAGCGAGGGAGGCGTCCCATCAGGAAATATGTCTGTTTCTGTGTAACAACTAAAACAATACTATCTACAGACTTTGAATCAAAGGCTTGGACAGCTAAACAAAGCTAATCCCCAAAGATGTACCATTAAACTCATTTCCTGTGTATGGAACAAATATTGTTGGAGTTTTGAAAAGCACTTTTGCAGCCATTGTTAAGAGTTGGGGGGTGAGCTATAAAATTCTGATCTGGGTTCAGACTTTCTCCATATTTGTGGTTTTGGTTTGAGCCTTTCTCTAGTTAGCAGGGATATAAATGTTAAAATTTACCCCTGTGGCTTGAGAGCTGTGCTGTGTTAGTAGTGTCAGTCTCGTTTTTTTCAGCGTGTCTTTATTTTAGAATATATTTCTGCTGGAGTCAGATCCTTCCTTTCACTGGGCAAATTCTGAATATTCTGGCTCATAAGGACAACTTGAGTAGGCCTAGTAGAGCTGCAAATGTGAATTGTTAATTCTCTATGAAAAATAATGTTTCTCTCTCATAAATTCTCTCAAAGTGAAGACTCAAGTTTGTATGCCCTTACAGAGAAGAAAGTAAATTTCCTAACATGTTATCTTGTTAGGAAGGCAAAGAAACAAAGAAATAAAAGCTTCAGCTTTGATAGTTTGTTCTATTTCATTGCTCAAGCAATTGGAATTAAATGGTAAATGAGAAAATAGTGAACATCCTTGGTATTGGAGAACTTTGAGAAAGATGAACACTAAGAATTCGATCCTGTGGTGAGCTGGACTTTTTTTTTTTTTAACTTGGAGCCTAAATGCAATTGCAAGAACACCTCGTACTTTGGGTACAAGAGCTGTCTGCTCAGATCCGTTAGGCTAGGTCCGACTGGGCAGCATGTTTATGGAGTGGGAGGTTAGGACTCTAAATTGGAGTTCTTGTCAGAAGACGTAACTTACGAATGGCAGTGAGAAATTGTTGTCCAAATGTGAATGGAACAAAGAAGCCAGGCGTTGAACGTGCTTTCTCCTGGGCTATCACCCATTGTATCTGTAGCCTGGTGTGTGGCACTGAATGTAATTTCAGACTGGCTTCATTTTGAGCAAAGGCTGATAATGTGTGAACAAGTGTGATGGTCCTAAGATGATGGCAGGAGAGCAAGCCCATCAGACACTGCACGGTGTCTGTTTTCAGAGGGGATTTTAGTGCAGACCTCTGTGGAGTTAGGCTCTGGCAGTCGTAACTGTGTAGCAGAGAATATTACAGAAATGGGTATACAGACATTCTCAAATGCTTGGCACTTTGTCATAAATTTAATCTATTTACATATTTCCTGTGCCACTGTACAAACAAACCAGTGGGCAGAGTCCTGAAACCATTTTCTCAGGCAAAGTTCCAGCTGATACCAAAGGGGTCAGGATTGAAAATCATCGCTTGTTTAGAAGTATTTGAATGTGACCTTTAGAGAAATCCTCTTTCCTTTTGCTGACTTTTTGAACCCTTCATTAGGGAGTTATTGAAAATCAGTAGGAAACTTCAATGAGTTCAGGCTTCGATGCCAGCTGAGCTGTCACTTGCTGTTCCTTTTAGAGCATCGCAGGGGACATCACTTCAGAAACTAGCACAGACCTGCAGTATTGTTATTCTTCCCTGTGTCTCATTTCTTGTTGAATTTGCTTTGTTAGCCTTATTAGACCTGTGGGTAAAAGGATGTGTGGTGAACTTATACGTGTTTCAGCGTAGATGCTGAGGCCAACCCCAGTCTGGTAGAGTTTTGTACGTGTGTAGAGATCTTGGTGCACAAGCAGTATGCGGTATATGGTTCTCTGCTGCCGTTACAGTACCCTTTGGTTATCAGAGAAACCCCAAAAAAGATACTGGGCAAGCTTGAAGAAATTCACAGAAGAGCTAAGGGTGGTTGAAATAAGACAACTGAAAGAGCAAACTATTTGCTTCTTGTGTACATAGAGAAACTGATAAGAAGAGTTGTTGTTATAGACATAGAGTGCAATATTAAAAGTACTTTTATTTATGTGCTTAGTTATGCAGACTTCTGCTGTGACACAGAGTGTGCAGCAGCTGTTCTGGAATACCTGTTGCAATCAGTTTGCATATGTAAACATGCCAGTAAATACTACTGAAGCAATGACTGCATGAGAATTTAGTCCATATTGTTTGAAACTTAAAAAAGGTTGTTTAGAACCATGAAGGAGTGTGGTTAGGAATAGCAACGGGGGAACTTAGGAAAGACTGGGTGTAAAGACATAGTAATGGAGGTCAGTTTGAACACAGAATAATTCTTGGAAAATGGTACAGGTTTTATTTTCTCTCAGAATTGTTAAAACCGCACAGTTTGCATCTATAACTTAGTTTCTCAAGTATTTATAGAAAAGAGTCTTCAAAGTTGAGTCTGCTGAACTCAGTCCATTTCAGTTTCTTCTACTGAAAACACAGAATAATCATGTGCATCTATGTCCACAAAAATTAGAATTATAGAATTTTTTTTCTCCCTTTCAGTGAATATCTTGTACATGATACTATTCAGCACAGAAGTGCTGTTACTTCAGGCATGGCTTTACCAGATTATGCTGACAGCAGTTAGTTGTAACTCGGAGCTCTGTCCTTTACAAAGATTAATGATCCTTGAAATAATAAATATATTGGAAATGCCAACCCTGGAAGTCATTTTCAATTCATAAATAGAATTGTTTGTGTAACAGCAGACATCTTCCCTCGCTATTTCCTTTAATAGAGTAGAAGTGAAATACTTGAGCAGTCAGGTTTCAGTATCTCAAAGCTGCTACTGGAGAGAAAAGATCCCTTCATGAGGAGTATATGTGTTGGGAAGGGCAGGAAGAGGGTGATGACAAGCCATTTTGCAATATCGCATTTGCTTATGGCTTATGGGGAGTGCTGCAAAGAGCTTGAAGCTTTTAACACATCTGAGCATTGTTGACTTATTCTGGTTGCCATCATTCAGTAGGCAGAGAACAGCTCAGCAGGCACAGGGGCCAAAAGCTGGCCTGCTGTGGGTGGCCATTGTTCTGAGGGAGAACCAGTAACTTAAAAATAAGTTTGTTACAGTATAGGCCTAGCAGTAAATTAATCATGACATTAAGAGGGAACGTATGTATAGACATTACTTCACAGAGTTGTCATAAATTCTGCTCTTGCCATATTTTAATTTCCAAGGCTTTTGAATCTCAGACAAGGTGCTATAGATGTAGTTATTAAATTCTGCAGAAATATTTTTATTGGGTAGGACATTGCTTGATGATGTAGCTGTGAAGGCCAAATTCAGAGACTGGCAAAAGGTTCTTTATCCATGCATTTAGGAGGAAAAATATTATTTTGTAACACTCATTTATTATTGAAACACTTGTTTTAAATTTACCTTCTTTTTCCTAAATGTATGTATGTGTGTGCGTATGTTGTGTCGCAGTCCTGACAACGTAGGGTTTATTCTGTTTGTTATTGGGTCATCAATAACATTGTCATCAATAACACACAGGTGGAAACACAGCTTTGGAAACAGCAGAGTGATTTTAACTCTGGTGGCTCAGCAGACACTTGTTATTGTGTGTACCCGAGGACATACTGCCCTTTTTCCAGCCTTTTTGAGTAGTCTTGAGAGAAGACACTGGATAGAAAAAAAACGCTTAAAAAGTTCACACAGTGTACTTCTTTCAGTGCAGAAGTTTTAACTTGTGTGGGGGCTGAGTTAGACTAAATATTGCTGAAAAAACAGTGTCTAGTTCTGTGCTGTTCCAAGATTTTTCCTTCATGTGCACCGAGAGGGGAAGTCATGTTCTCTGCACCTTTCTGTACCAAAACACGTGTTGCTAATTATTCAGTTTCTCCTGGGGGCTGTTCTTTTGGGTGGTGGTTTGCCTTTTCCTTTAAGCATATAGGGACAGCCAAATGTCAGAGGAAGCTTAAAATAGGTTGTCTGCACTGAGGATGTATTGGCGACCAGGCAAGGAATGGAAAGGCAAAGTGCTGGAGGAGTTAAACCCCACCTCATCCCACCTTATCCGTGTAGCAAATCTGTGCCTGGCTAGGGTGGAGATGTCTTAGCATTGAGTACCTTGGAGGCTGATATGGGAGTTTGGTTCCAGTTTTGGGGCAGACAGTCTCTGGGGAAGCAAGGCTGTGGACACACCAGTAACTGCCTGCTCCACGGAGTCCTGTCTGCATGCGCTTATACCCCATCATGGTAAATAGCTAATTTGAGGCAGCTTATGCCTTTTTTTACCCAATTGAAGTGTTGACATGAGCTATTACCGTGGAATGCCTGCCATGTAGCCATACTCTTAGGTGTCCTAATGTTGAGAAACTAGCCCAAAACACTTTCCTGAAGTTCATCTAGTAAAATTTCCGAGCTCTTAGTCATTTGCTCCATAAACGGTGATAGCAGAGCTGTATCAGATGGCAGAGTCCTACAGCTCCTCATTTATAGCTTGGAACAAAATTTAAGAGTTATGTATCATGTTCAATCTGATGTAATAGTAATTTTTATAATGTAAAGATTCGAGATATATATTCTGTTGCTGGAATTTATCAAGAAAATTCATGCACGTAGAATTCTCCTCTTCGTCTTTTAAAAACACACGCTCGCTCCTGATTTGTATTTAACAGCGTGGGTAAACGAGGTCCTTTGCCACAAAACAGGTGTAAGTCACCGTCCTGCCCTGCCAGCACGCCTCGGTCATGGCTTGGGGAGCCAGAGCTTGGCCTGTCAGGTGAAACTGCCAGTTGTGTTGCAGACACCTACTTAGCAGAAACTGGAAGTGAAATCACCGTTTCATTTAACATTGGCCACCTATTGGATAACTTTCAGCCACCGTAAGTCTGGGCTGGGTTTGAAACAGCAGCCCGCTATTGAAAGACTGTTTCCCTTGCTGATGTGCTGAGCCAGCTCGTCCTCCAGAAGCATTTGGAAAAATGTGAGTGGAGGGTGAGCATGTGAAATTTCCCTGCTGCTTCAGATGTGTTTGCCGTGTCTCGTTCTCACATGTGCTGTTTAAGCCTTTGGTTCAGTGTTCAGTCTTTAGTTCTCAGATGCCATTTGGCTTCAATTTCCACGCAAAATTATTGGAAACCAGAGATGATTCGGAAGGGGGTGAAAGCCTTGTCCTACAGGACTGCTCCTGAAGCAGGCAAATGGTTTCCTTTCTTGTAAGGAGCAAGCAAGTGCTCCGAGCCTTGAGAGCCAGCTTGGTTCCTCGCTCTTCTCTCTTGACACTCACAAGTCAGGACACTTCTGCCAAGAGTTTTACTTGCACTTATGTAAGCGGAAATGTCCCTGATAAGAAGTAGTCATTGTTGAAGTCTCGTGGCTTTCACTGTGAAGGCTTGTAATTTTTTTGCATGAAGACTGTTGATCCATTTATATTTGTTGTTGCTGTTATATAAAAATGTGAGTCAGGGTTTATCTTCTCCTTTGAGATGTATGGCACTAGCTCTGGAATTGCTTCCAAGTTTACAAAACGAATCTGTGGTTTAGACCTCTCTGATAAACATTTTTTTTTTTGTTGTTGTTGCAAAGTTGGATCAGATTTTTGTTGTCATAAATGGTTGGTGCACTTGGCAGCTTGCATTTTAAATAATTAGGAGATAAAATTGGACTGTGTTTAAAATCCAGTATGTCTGGTATTTTCTTGTTTTACTTAGTGATGTTTTAAATCCCTCTTTTAACTTTGAAGACTAATGTAAGGCAGTTGAGAATTGAGAGTTGATAATTTTTTTGTCATTTTTGAAACCTGGGTCCAAGCCAGCTTCTCTTGCAATATTTCAGCCTCACCCTCCCAGGACACTTTGAGATAAATCAGTGTCTTTATCAAAAGAAGCAGGCCTCTTGTGGTGGTAGCATTGTAAAATTAAATAGTCGTTCTAATTTCCAGAGTTGAGACAATTATATTGAAGTTCCTGACAAATTTTACTTTGGATTTTGAAGCTTTAAAAATATGCTGCTTGGTTAATTCCGTTCTACAGTAGCCAGTAAAGGAGTTTACGGCTCAGATGCATCAGAACTGAGATGTTTTGGAAAGCTTGTGGAAACTCTTCAGGGTCCTTCAGGGCACAGGAAACAATGTGCCAAACTGAAGGGCAGGCATTGGGGGTTTGAGGGTTTTAATTTTTTTTTTTTTTTCTTCTTCTTTTTGCTGGACACAGTGCCATGGGAGTGGTGAGGGATGAAGCAACACAGCAGGCTAAATTGGGAAACGTTCTTCCCACTTCAGGAATCTTTGCTGCGTGAAATGTATACACTGAAAATATTCTTTTATATAATTTTGAATCCTGTCCTATTGAGGAAAAAGATCCTCATTTTCAATGCTGTTCTGCACCTCTTAGGAAATAGTGCTTGCAGTTCTGGTCCAGTTCTGGGTGCATTTTAACAACCAGAGGAGTAATTTTTTGTATCATTAGAATCAAATTAAAAAAAAACCCAAACCAAAAACCAAACCAAAAAACCCAAAACAACAACAAAAAACCCCAAACTTAGCCTAACTGACCATAATTTGGCAATATGTTCTGCATTCAGCAGAGTATTAACTACTAAATTCATGACAGTGTGGCTCAGGCTGTCTCTTGTATACCCAGCCTTGGGAAAGGAGATGTATTTTGGAATTAAGTAACATAGACTGCAGACATCAAAGTCTAACTCATACTCAGATTATTTTTTTTTTTTTAATTATTGTCTTGATTTTATTCAGTTAACTTCCTTAGGCCAGAATAAATCATGTGAGGAAGGAGAACTGGAAGTCTCTGGTTCATAGCCAGCTATATAGCTACAAATGCCACTGCCAAGGAAACAGTTTTTGTTAAGTCTGCCAGATATGCCACAGAAGTATAGTTCTGGCACCTGCCCTCGCTTCACGTTCTCGTAGGCACCTTCAAACAGAAAGCACAGAAATTCAGGGCCTTTGAATTCACCTTGTTCCTTTGTTCTGATGGTCCCTCAAGTACAGAATTGAACGCGGCAGCATGGAAGAGTGTAACCTTGCTCTTGTCTGAGCTGAGTCTGTTCTGAGGATAAATTGACTATGCAAACTGCTTTCTTTCAAAGGGTCTAAATTCTCTTTACTCTCCTTACAGTTGATTTTCTGTGGAGATTGGGCCTCCCAGTTTTTTCCTCTGGGCAGCTTGGGGGAGGAGATCCAAATGCACAGGCAACTGGCAAAGCAATTTTGTTCTGCTGCTGGTGGCCTTAATTAATCGTGTCTAGATTAATTAGCTGATCCATTTGTGGATGCAGTGTTTGGGGAAGAAAGTAACTAGGAGCGTTGTGAGCCAACAGTTAGGACTCTTGCCCAAACATGAGTAAGAAAACATGCACCAGCTGATATTCTCAGAGCAAGAGCACTCCCTCTTCGTGCTTGTTGTGCATCCATATGCACAATTTAAAATGGTGAAAACAGAAGTTTAAAAAAAAAAAACCACAGAAGTTTGAATGGTAGAAGTATATACATAAAACCAAGCTGTTTCCTTGTGGAATGTGACTTATGGAGAGGAACACCCAAGTTTTAAACTTCCTCCCTTCAGAATTTATGGAAGCCTCAGAAGCTTTCCTTTTTTTTTTTTTCTTTCTTTAAATATGTCAGGATCCATTTCGGGATTTAACTTTTTTTAAAAAAACATGTATAACCCCAGTACATTTCACAACTTGATTTAATGCAGCTTCCATGTGTCTTGAATACAATAGCAACTTCTGAAACCAGTATTTCTTTAGAGAGCAGTAAAGTTGTTTCTTCATGACACCAGTAGGTAGTTTTCTTGCCAAGAAGTATATTGTAAGATTTATTAGACTCTCCATTGCCCTCCCTCAAGTAACCCAGATTTTAGCTTCAAGTAAAGCAAACATGTTCAAAAAGTACTCTTTAACTTGAGGCTAGGCGGATACAAAATAAAATCCTCCAGGGGTACATTACAACTAAAAGATTCACAAGCCCTCCAGGGGGTTTAACTTTTTAAGTAGGCATTTCACAAGTATTTGTTGCATAAACCATTATATGCTCCAGGCTGGGGTTCTTGGAGATTTTTTTGGTAATATAAGACATGGAGCAATAAATGTATTTTTGTGAAAAATAATATCTCATCTTTGCTTAGAAGTGATGTTCTGTGCTTTAGAGCATGTGTTTTCTTGGTGTAATATTTGATATCAAATTTCTTGGACTGTTATTTTAGTCCACTCAGTACCTTGGGGTGCTGCTGTATGGAAATGGGGATCACGCATTCCCCTTAACTCCCTTCACTCATTTTTCTAGGTGGAGTGCTTTTGGTCTACTGCAACTCCATCTTTGGCAGTTGGAAAAGCAGGTTTTTGAGACTGCGAAGGCAAATGACAGCCGTTTATATGTTGTCCTGGCATGGATGGATTGACCAGATGGGCACAAATGCCCTGGAAAATAGCACATCAGGAAGAGGAGATGGGGAGCCTTTCAGGTTTAGGAGATCTGGCCTCATTTTCCATATCTTTCAGAGACCTCCTTATCAGCTTGAACAAGTCTTGTTTCTGTATTTTACATCTTGTTCGTCCTTCCCACGAAGATAATTATCCTTTATTTGTTTCTTTCAATTTTTAACTCCTGAGGCAGAGTCCTGCCATTCCAGTGCTGTGATGTGCAAACTGTTGTCTACAGCTTCGCTGGGACCTCCAGGTGCTACTGAATTGCAAACGACAAATAAGAATAAGAAGAATGGAAAACAAGCAGTGTAAGACAAACCCAGGGTCCTTTTAAGATTGTAACAAGAAGCAATATAAGACGTTTAGTCCAACCCTGAGCCTTCCAGAAGTGAATGAGGAGCTGCAACTCAAATTTTGGAAGAGAAGCCCTTGAGGCTACCAAGGCTACCAAGTGACAAGAAAATGTAGGAAAAGGAGTCTTGATTGTCTTTTTAGACAACTTGGTACCTGAAATGTTGCATTTAAATAAGAATAATGATCAGTTCTAAGTAGAAAGAGTAATAGAAACCCTTGTGAGAACGGAAATGATGTGTCTGTCAGAACAGTGATATTCAAATCATCAGACATGAAGGATAAAGATGAAATACCGAAAGCTTCAGAGAAACAGGAAGGGAACATAAATCCCAGCAAATTTCTGTCTTTCCAGATCTGAGACCCTTACACTAGAAAGAGGATGGCCCTGATGCCTGTAAGAATACCTTATTGAAAGAGGAGTTGAAGTAAAAATAGTGTGTGCATCAGAGCCGAGAGTCATATAGTAAAAAAGTCTTGGGTATTTGGTAGACCGACAGAGTTCTTGGTAGACAGAGACAGCCACCCTGTATCCAGAGATATTTTGAGATCTGGAGGTAGAAGGATAACTACTAGACGTTAATAAAGTGACATAGTATTTGTCTTGAGACTTTAGTGTTGGAAAGCAGCTTGGTAACATGAGTTCTAGAAGTGGTCACTCCCTACACCTCCGTTTCCCCGAAGAGACGGGTTGTGCCTCTTTTTTTTTTGCAGGAACATTCTTATCTCCCACAGGAGCTCATCAGGCTCTGACAGCAGGACAGCTCTAAGTTTGTTTCTACCAACCTCTGCTTTCAAAAGTGTGATCCAGGAAGAAGCCTTACTTTAAAGCCCCAATTTGAAAAAGAAAGATTAAGCTCTGCCTGCAGTATAGTTTAAATATTTCTACCCTGTCTGCGTAAAGTTCGGTGGTGTATTGTCTGACTGCCAGGGGACTGTGCTGATGCTTTGCCTCACACAGAAATTTAAACACTATTAATGAGAGAGCAGATTTGCTCAATTATGGGTTCATTCCACACGCTGCATGCTTTGTTAAGTCGTATTTTGCATAAAAGCACCTGGCTGGTACAATCAAGGGGACATCACTCGTTAATCTAGCTGGCCTGGTCACCTGTGGGTTTGTGCACAGCATCGGTATGTTTGGCTATAGTGCCTGGAGAAGTATAAAATTGTTCCTGGTGGTATGGGCATCTGCTGGCTGGGGAGGTGGAAGGTTACTGTTAGAATATGGTGGAGTTTTGTGTTTTGGGTTTTTTATTTTTTTATGTGTGGGGCGATTGTGTGGTTGTTTTGTTGGGTTTGTTTTGTTTTGTTTTTAACAGACTTATGCTCAGTTATTTATCTTCACGGATGTTTCTCTGTAACTTCTGTGAATGTTTTTATGTCTACTGCAGATCCTCTTTGAGGTTTTGGTGTTCTGGCTGTGTCATTTTCAGTTGCATTCTTGTGTTTGGACCGGACAAATTATATCCATTTCTGTTGTGGTTATAGCTGATGCTGGTTTTCCATTTTATGGACCAAATGAAGTCCTTGGAGCATATGTGCAGTTCCCATTGACTTCAATCATCTATATATTTTATAGTCTTTTTCCCTCCAGACACTCAGCTTTTCAACGTGACAGTAGCATCCGAATGTTGCAACCTCCTGGTCTCCTATGGCCTAAATAAAGTGAAAATGAGCCAAAATCTTTTCACGTTTACACAAATGCAGTGCCTCACTTTGGAACTGAATGTGTGAAAAGGAGAGATTTGTTTCAACATGCCTGAGGCTTTTATGTCTCATCCCTGTTCACACAACTTGTGCAATTTTTTCAAAGTCTTAACTACATTACTGACAAAGCAAATTTGATCCTTAGGAAGCAGTGCTGTCAGTCACATAATATACAGGAATGAGATAGTTGGCAATAGTAGCTGGTATTGTTTCAACACTGTCTCACTGAAAATTACTAAAGTGCAGTGTAAATTACACAAAATTACTAGAGGGCCTTTGAGGGCATCATTGTTATGTTCATTCACTGTTCACCTGGGGTAGACACGTACACTCTGCAATTCCAGCTGTCCTGCTTCATGGGTAGAAGTACAGCATAGCCGATTGAGGACTCTGTTCGACTTGTTTAGATACTTGTTTCCAGTGTCCTAATGATCCTCTAAGAGTTTTAAATTAATTTTTTTTTTTTTTTACCAGATGCTTACTAGAAATAAAAGGCACTCATAAATTTACTTTGTATTTGGCTTGGAACAAACAGTTCTACAACAAACTGGAGACTCAGGGCACAAGATCAGATTTTCTCCATCTATGGGAAATTAATTGGAAACTTAACATGTAAGGAGGAAAAAATCTTAGATATCTTTCTAGTGAACTTCTTGGTTTATGTGAATTATTTTCTGAAACAAATGAAGCCAGGATGTATTTGTAGCCATAGAGGTGCTAAGATGTGCCCCAGCTTTGGCTCCTGATAGCTCACCGGCTCTTCCCTAGAGTACCCTTTGGTTGGGACGGTCTTCCTACAGACTTGATGGGAAATCTAAACCAACTTTAGATTACATTATCTCTTTTTTGGGGGCTAAAGAAGATTTGTAAGGGAGCCAGGGTGATGAACCTCATGGATTTTCTTTGATCTCTTCCTGCCAGCGTGAGATGAAGCATTTCCTTAGGACCGCAGAGCAGCAGTCAGTCCTGTGGATGCAACTGAAACTCATTTTTGTGTTGCAGATCCAGCTGGTCTCCTTCTTACATTTACTTACAGGAGAAAGGGGGAAGATTAACCTCATTTTGCTGCACACATATTACCTTGAACAGGGTGGACTGAAATCTGAATAGTGTGCTGTTGAATTCTTGCTGGTTGATTCCTGTGGACAGCCTGCATGCCTCATTTTAATTTTTCTTCATTTTTTGATTTTTCTTTTCCCTTGATTCTTCCCTTTTTCAGTCAAAAATAGGGAATTTAACTTGAAACTGGAAGCAAAAAATTTGCTTTGAGAGATCAAGAGTCTTTTAAGCGGCTTACTGGATCAGCAGTTGCAAAGTTATCATGAGGCCTGAACTCTTTCTATGGGTTTAACGGAAGCAGCACAGTGCAGGAGCAAACATCACAACTCTGTATCCTCAAGGGAAGACTTAGTGCTTTACCACATACAAGCAGAACTAAATGCTGCACTTTGATGTACTCCTTTTTTTTTTTTTTTTTTTTTTTGTTATTAGTTTCAACCTGTTGGGAGTAAGTTTTTCTGCACTCCTGGTTAAGAGTTCTCTTGATGTTTTGTGGATCTCATGTGCATTATATAAAACTGGAAAGAAGGACACTTCTTGTCGGTGGTAACCATCCTAACAGCTGTGAGCTATGGGTTTGAGTCAGTGTGAGTTTTATACAATCCCATGTGTAGAACAGTAGTCATCACGTGACAGGATTATTGCCGTGTGTAATATCCGATGTTTGCCGTGTTTGGTGACAGCAGAATGGATGCCCGGTGTCTGTTTTGCAGGGGCAGGCTGAGCCGTTGTTCCATGTGTTGAGTTAGACCCGGTGGGTCACCAGGACTCTGCGTGTGTAGTGAGTAGTTTCTACAGCACACTGCTGCTAGTCATTGTGTTATCTGGGTGTAAATCTGGGTGTTGACAGGTGGGATGCAGTGGACTTCACTCCTGTGAAAGCATGTTTTAAACCCATGGTGCTAAATTGTGTGAGCTGTCTCGAGGTAAGAGCACAGTGAAGACAAGGTGCTTCAGCGTTACCAGAGCTTTGGCTATGCAAGGTCAGCAGCAGCCAGGGCCTGACTCTGTCTAGCTTGCCATGTGTTTAAAAACCTTGTATCTTTAGGATGTCTCATGTGCGTTAGAGAAAAGTAGGTAAAAGGCTGGAATAATCCTCTCGATTGTCAAGGTTGTCCCCTGTGGTTACAGACATCCATGCAATGTAACCACATTTATAAACTCCCCAAGATCCATTAAAATAAAATAACCCAACAATGCTCCAGGGTTTTTAGTTGGTTGTTTTTGGGGGCAGGGGAAGAGGAGATTGCCCTGATTTTTCTGTTGAAAAGGTGTTCTGTTGCCTAACCTTTGGGTAGGAATCTGTGTCTTAGTTTCAGCCTAAATTAGTTACCCTGAAATACAGACATGCACCTTTTTAGCCACAAAAACAAGGCCTCAGAGAAGGAAAACTATTACTGCTTCGTATCCTGAAACCTTGTCTTAACCGAATTTGCTACTGAAACCAGTAACCTTGCTTAAAAAATACCAGTAAAGATAGTGGGACAACCCAAAGCTGATTTGGAATCATACTGTGAATTTTATTTCCCAGACAATATGATTTGTCAAAATAGACACAGGGTGTGACAAAGCTTATTTTCAAAAAATGTTGTGTTTTATTCAAAACTGCTGAAACATCTGTGTTTTACGTGTTTGAAATGAATATTTATTTCTAAGGTTTAAGCAATTTTTTGTTCAGATATTTCAGTTACAGCAAGTAAACAAGCACAGAAGATTGAAATTGAAACAGAACTGTTTGAAAATTTTCTAAATAAATCTGGATGCTTTGATTGACCCAGGAAGATTTTTAGAAAAAAAGAAAAGAACATGTCACTTGTGACTTTTTTAATCCTTCCTTAGGATATATAATTTTTCTGAAGTTTTGAAAAATATTGTCCAGATCTCCAAGGTTTTTGGCTCACATTACTGTGTGGAAGTCCACGTTTAAAGTCTGCTTTGATCTTTCCTTGTGCATAGAACTATGCGCTATGAACATTTTATAGTTTGTTACCCAAAATAATTGGGACCTGTAACAACTGTATACGCAGCAGCGCTGTAGCGCAATAACGCTGAACTTCCCATGTGCAGCACAAATGTTGCCTCAGCTCCGAGGACTCACGTGACAGCTCTTCAAGAAGGTTAAGCTATACTTGGCTTTAAAGGGTGTCGTAGCTAATTAGTGTATTAGAGCTCATGGGCCACGGCTTGTGAGTTCAGAGCTTCTGCTAATTAAGTTTTGAATGTAATTCTAGTTAAACTATTAAAGCTTTGTCCCAGGGCTGTTCTCATTAAGCAGAGCTCCAGCTCTCCTGGATTTTCTTTGTTCAGAGCTCTCTCGCAAGTGCATGGAGGCACATCTGGTATTGGCTATGGCGTTCATATGGGTCTAAAACTGCTGCAAAAGAAACAATGCAATGAAATTTATTTGGGAAAACAGTGAGATCACAGCATAACATTTCCCTGGAGAAAAGACTGAACCGTTTTTATGGTCTGGCTTAGTGCTTAGTACGGTACCCTTAACCATCAAACTTCAGGGTGTATGAAATCTCAAAGGATGGAAATGGAAATATGTTTTTGTTTAGTGAAGGCTGAGTACACCATGATAATGACTTTGTCTCCTCCTCCAGGACTGATTTAGGGGTCTAAGCCCCACTGAGTAAAACATGCAAAAAAAGTGCAGTAGGTAGTTACTGCAAATGGGAATGGGATCACGTACTGTGAACCACCTGTGACTTAAGTTATACTGAAACCTTGCAAATCTCTGTTATATTTCTGGTGTCATAATATCACTTTGTTTACCGGCTTTGGGCTTTTAATTAAATTTTACAGGATACTTGCCCACAATATGGATTAGGACCATTATGTTACTTGGGGAAAAAAAAAATAATTATTATCAAACACGAGGCTTTAAAATTGGCAGTTGCTCAAATTTATTTTTTCTTAAGACTTAATAGGCATGTCCAAATGAACATGGCAATTTCTTTAGAATAGAAATGAATACACTGTTTTGTTGTATCCCAGATCTGTGTAATAGACTGTGACATCTCCTGCTGTGATACCAGGTGAAAAATCCCTTTCAAAAGGGCCAAAAACCAGCTGTTCCCACTGGCCTATAATGCATCATTTTCTAGCTGGCGGCCGTAGCCCGCTCCCCGCAGCACTGCTGCGTGCCGGGGGGAGCCGGCAGGTTGGGGAACTTGTAGGTTGGCTGAACTTCACGCTAGTGTTGCTGCATAGCACACAGATAGAAAAAAGATAGAAACGTGGGAGCTGATGTTCTGTGGAGGTGAGCAGAAGTGGTTTGTTCTAATTAGAAGCAAAATTTTTCTCTTTGCATCTCTATGGAGAGCCCTGTGTGGCAAAAGGCACTTGTTGACACTGTTTATCTTTGTCTTCAGTTCTTGTGTACTCTGATGCCTTCCCTCTCCTCCTGCCCCTTCTGAACCTGTTGTTTTCTGTCCTCGTGGTTGTGTAGTATGTCCTCTTCCTGATTTTTTTTTTTTTCCCCTCTGTACATGCATTTCCCCAGATCTTTCTTTTTTCCTCTTCTCATTTTTCCTTGCTGTCATCTTTTCTTTTTGCTTATGGAGCAAGAAGCTGCTGGAGTGAGAGCACAGGGTTTGGACTGCTCTGCTGGGGCTGCAGCTGCTGGTCACCGCGGTGGGTCACGGCTCCGAGGGAGCCGGAGGCAGGCTCCCAGAGGGAAGCCAAGCACGCGCGTTTGATTTGCCACACACGAACACTGGTCGGCAAACAGTGCCCAGCACCTCTGCACAGAGATCCTGCCCTGTAGAGATGCTGGCAGATCATCGTATTTTCTCAGGTATAGCTTTACTAGGGTTTCACTGCATGTCTGTGTATGATGAAAGTGAGTTTTTTCTCGAGTGTTGGGTTTGGCTTGGAGTTCCTGGATTGGGCCGATCTGAAACTCCAAATGAACTTCAAAAGCTTCTCCCTCAGCAAGCCATATCCATGGTCTTGGTTTATCTAAACAGTGGGAACGCGGAGTACTCGGCTCTCCGAGAACCTTTTGGTCGTGTTCAAGGACAGTATTTGCCCTTACTCCTGACTTGTGAGCCTGTCCTCTGAACTTCTCTTCCATGTCAGTCGTAGTCTTTGTGATTCTTCCTCAGGCAAGCACTCAGCCCAAGCACCTGCATCATTTGAACTCTCTCTTCGTGTAGTTTCTCTGGCAAACTTGTCGAGACTGTGGCATGTTTTACTCAAATTCTGGTTTTCTTTTTTACCAAGGAGAAACCACACCATTCCTTCAGCTGGCTTGGCAGACTCCCACAGTGAGTTAGCAGGCTGAAGCTCTCTGAGGCTCCTGTTGCTGCTCAAATTTTAACCCTTTTATTACGTGTCAGGGAACAGTTGCTGTTTTTGAGCCTGTGGGAAGATTGCTCAACTTTTATCCTGCCGGGATAATGGGCTGGTTTTTCATGTCTTTGCTTCCTCTAAATTGACAGCACTGAGAAACAATTTTGCAGATGAGGTTTATCTGTTGCACCTTGTATTAATTTTTCTTTTCACGTACCCCACATTAAACTTCAAAAATAAGATAATAGGTTATTGGTTTAGTTTGTCCTATAATACATCTTTTCTTATGTATTTGCTATTAATAATCTTCTATACCTTTTGTTAAGGGGAGCGAGTTTTAATAACCAACAGAACTTGGTGAATATGAGACCAAACACAAGGACAATGCTCATCCTCCTACAAAGGAGATCTTTGCATAATGGATGTATTAGTGTATTTGTTAGATGCTGCCTTGGGATGAGCCTACAGCTCTTGGAGGCAATAAACAATTCAGCTCTCGTTTCCTGTCGGAGTCTAGCACCACGTGATTCATGGAAAAAGCGAATGCATCAGCAGATCTATGTGTTACGTAAAACCCGGTTACTGTATTCTTAGCTTACTCTAATCAGTGTTCCTGAGGAGTGCTATGTCCACATTGAGGCAGAAGCTCACGTTAATTTGGTGGTGAGATTATGACTAATGGTATTAATTGTGTCTAAACAGTATTTGGCATGATAGCCTGAAACTGTAAGTGTTGTGGGTGATTGGAATGCTACTGTGTGTGGCAAAGAAAACATTCTTTGAATGGCTGTAATGGTGGTCAGAATGGGCCAGCGTACACTTGTATGCCATCCTGACTTTTCTAGTAAACCGCCACTTTCCACAGAGAGAGAATGAATTGGAGCTGGGCCTGTTCCCCCAGGCTTTTAATCCTCTTATTCCTTCCCCTCGCTACAGCAAACCACGGCATACAGCAGCACGGCAGTGGGTCTCGCCATCAGCTCAGTTCCTGACGATGCTCAGTGCAGAGCTGGTTCTTACAGCAACCTGCTGTTATTGGCATACCATTGAGAAATGTGCCACTGAAAAGAAAAAACCTTGCTGAAGTTGTCTTGGGAGCCTAGTATTGAGAAGAGAAGTTCTCCTAACACCATGGGCTCATACTTTTATTTAGCTTTATTAGGTCTTTGGAGTGCTATTTCCCTTTCCTGTCTCTCCCCACTTTTTCTAATTCTTCTTTCTTCCAACTCAGTCTCTAACCTCAGCCTGTCTTGGACATGCTTTTTTCACTTTTTCTTCCATGTCTTCTCCTTCTCTCCACATCTCTGCTCTCTGTAAAACAGCAGAATTTCTTCTGTGTTCTAGAGAAACATTATACTGTAAGAGATTTCTGCTCCAGCACCACCGAACTTAGACCTTAGTCTCAGTCTGCCTTTTGTCTCTCATAGGCATAAAACATCCAATATAAAGATGTGGGAAAGAATAAAAGTTTAACTTTTCTTTGAATAATGCTAAAACTGCCTGGCATTGTATCTGTGTCCATTCAAGCAGGGTGACAAAGTGAGTATTATGTGGAACATGGAACATTTTATCATACTTCTGTAATTATATGCAGCCTCAGGGTCATCATTCAGGAAATAGCATGGAGGGAGTTCCACACTATTTTCACTCTTCTGTTAAACCTTTATGTGACTGGGAATAAGTAGTTTCACTTCCTTTGGATCTTTTTTCCACTACCTTTACTTAACGTCTCTCACCTATTAAGACTGTAGGGCTGGATATATCTTCCGCTTGTATTTAGAGTCTGAATGCTATCTGGACTTTTAGATGCTTCCAAAATGCAATTGATATTCTCAAACTTTGCTTAATTGTATAATCGACTGCATTTCTATGATCATAAATTTCTCTGTTGTCTTAGCCATGAAAGATATTCTTGAATCTCTCATATGTTCTGTTCACTTTAGAGGAAATAGGCTCTCTTTTGTATATATCAGATTTGTTTAATGGAATTAACCATCCTCCTTACCAGAATTATTTTGATGATTTAATCCCTATGGAATTTGATAGGAAATGTAATCCTGTTCTCCTATGTAGCACTTTAGTTATGATCTTCACAGCTGTGAACTGGGCTTCCCTTATGCCTGTCTTACTTGCCCTGTCTCTGTTAATACAAATTTGGCCAAGTGTGGTTTATAGTTCGATTTCACGCTCATTACAGTGTGACATGAACTGGTAGCCTGCTGAAATGGGCATTCAGGGGCTTAAGAGACAGGAAGGCTTGCTAGTGTGTTTGAAAAATAAACACTCTGGGGAAGTTTCTTCATTAGATGGAGCTGGGAACTGTAAACCCTGGGAATTTGAGAATTATCTATGCACATATCCGAGCACTTAGAGCTAAACCAGGGAAGGTGTGAGATTTCAGCTTTAAGTCATACCTGTCAAGGGTTAATGGGAGCTGAAGCTGGGCTGCTTCCTGTGCAGCAGTATCCTTTTACATACTGCTTTTAAAAACCTGCTAGCCAAATACAATCTGGCCTTCGCTTAAAAACCCACACTCACTTTCCTAAGGTGTAACTGCGGCTGTCTGTCCAAATCTGCTCATGTACCGTTTGATAACACATGGGAGAATCATAACCACCAGTGGTGATCTTCCAAGAGTCCATAGCCTACATGACACCTGAGCTGAGATCTCAGGATTATACCTGCTTGGAGATGTTCCTTTGCAACTTCAGTTTCCTTTAAATCTGGTATTTGTCTATGAATGTACCCAACATTTTAGAAATACATTTTAAAAAATCAAAAAATCTCTTCTTGTGTGTTTTCCAGAAGTTGCCTTCATCATATGTTGCTCTGCTTAATAATTTTTAATGAGGACATCTCATTGTATGATTGACACAATGAAAGGAAAACTCAAAACAGAAATGCAAAAGCACACACAAGTTGATTAAAAAAAAAAAAGCAGATTATAAAATGAATTAAGAATTACATTTTTAAATTAATTTTCATTTAGGAAGTTATTTTCCTGAATGGGAGTGTAGATTTGTCTGTTGCAGCCTTCTCCTATGACTAAATTTGCTGGAGGCAAAATTGGAGCGAATTGCAATGTTCTCTTTTAAATCGGATCCATGAATGAGTATCATGAGTGTTGAGAAGAGCTGTTGGCCAGGAGAAAATTGGGTTGTAAAAGTAAGAGATCTACAGGTTACCAGATGTGTAAGAGTTCACCCTCATTTTAACGTGTGAGGTTTGATAATCCTTTCTCTGTGAGGGGTATGAATGACTGACTGTTCAAATCAGTTTGAGGGATGTATGTAAGAGGCAGGCTGGCTGTTTGTTTTTAGTTTTTACAGTGTATGGTGAATGGTGGGCTAGCCTCTGAACTCTGTTATTTTACTGCAAGCCCAGGGTGTGCCAGAAAACCTGTAGTGCCTGGGTGTACCTCTAACCAAATGGGGGTGAGAGGATTTTTTTTTCCTTTTTTGCTCTAATTAAATATTTTTCTTCCTAACTTATATAACAATTTTTCAGGCATCTTCTTGGTTAAAAAAAAATTGCTCAATGTTTGCAAAACAGCAAGAGATAATTTGACTCCTGCCTTTAATTTAACCACAGCAGATGCTGATAACTCTACTCTGCTTCCCAGAGAAGTAATTTACCTTGAAGATGAGAAGTGGAAACATATTGTTTAAATAGCTGACTTGATTGCTCAGAAATGAGGCTGACCAAAATGAGCTGATGGCTTGTACCTTAGGACTAGGCAATTAAACACACAGTAATATCAGCAAAAGCTGTCTGGGAGAATCAGACCTCATTGCAAGAGGGATGTTGTGAGTGTTTTTTTTAAGCAAATAAGCATGCTGAGTCAAGCAATAATGAAAGTAATGCTGCGATTTGCCTGCAAAACTGCCATGAGAGGTCAGGAATGAAAATGAGTGGGAGAAACAGCAAAGCACCAAAAAAGAGAGTACAGGAGGCAGGAGTGTTGTCTATAACAATGAATAACAAAGACAAATGTGCTGCATATGGCACAATACAGATAATGATTCTGGTTTTATTAAAGACTTGAGCTATCAAGAAGTTTGTAAATTATAACTGTGCTGGAAAAGTTTCAAGTGCTCAACTCGGTAAACTTGGGGTCAAAACCTGCAGTACCTGCTCAGACAAACTGCTGTTGGTGTCTCTATGCTAAGACTTACAGCTTCTACAAATAGGAAGTTCATAACTAATTTGGTAATAGATTTGTTATCTTATTTAAATAAAGTGGGCTTAGGAAAACTTCCAGACTTTACACTACTCGCATGCAGAATCTGCATTTAACTTACGGTTAGTTACCCTTTGTCCTGCTGGTACCCCTCGTCACAACTGCTGAGGCCCTGCGCGAGCACTGCTGCCTACTTCTCGTCATGTCTGGAGCTCAGTTCATCTCTGCTAACTTTAGATGTCTACAAGGTAAATGCTGACATTTGAGCTAGTCATGCTGTCTCCTTTCATCAGTGGAAAGAATCAAACTTAAGTGAGGTCAGTTTTAACACTTGTGACTGTTTCTGGTAAGCCACGTGAGCAGAAATGTCTATTTTGCTGTTTATGTGACAGCAGAGCAGAAGGAGACCTCATCTCTGGCTGGCTCCTCTTGGTGGTACTGGTATATATAGACCATGGGTGAGAATTTTCTTACAGCATTGAGAACATTGTTATTTTTGAGTATATAGCGGGAGGTAAGTTAGGTAGGATTAGCTGCTCAGTGTCTAGCTGCTTTGAAATGTTACAGTTAGTTGTGCTATTTTAACCAGAGGAGATATATCAGGTTTCCATGGATAGACTGATGTCCACTGTGTGTGCTGGAAGTCACTGCTGTTTCCAAAACTGTCACCCTCTCTCAGGGAAAACAAAAAACCCAGCCATGTTCAGTGGCTGACAAGGAGGAAACTCACCAAAAGGAACACCGCAATAAAAATCTGGGAGAGGATATGTATATGCATAAAAGGAGAAGAGCAGAAGACAGGAAAAGGAGAAAGGAAAGCTTTCGCTGGCCTTCCTCTGTTCATTGCTGCCATAGGAAAGCCATTAAACTGGGGAGGGAGTTGGAATGTCAGCAGCAACAAGCAAGCATTAATCTCGTGTATCTGAAAAGGGGCAGATTTAGGAACCTTTGACTGCGAAGCTTGGCCTCTGTTGCACTTTGTTAAGTGTGGGTGTTTAAGGGAGAGTGTGTTTGTGTGTGCATGTGTCAGAGAGAGAGGAAACAGAGGCTCGAGGACTTATCTTGCAGAACCAGAACATGACACCCGCTATGAGCGGTGGGTGCATCTCCTCTACAGATAGAGGGGGTTTGTCCATTGATCATCTTGTTCTGGGTGTCTGCAGTGTTTGCCTGCCTGTCACAGAACTGGATAAGCACTCACAGTACCTTTCATCCTTGTGCTAGGACTATGACTTATCCCATATCTCTGTATCTGCTCTTTACACTGAACAGGCTAAGAAAATCCTTGCTTTTTCCCCAGCAGCACAGGTCAAATTAACAGCGCCATTACGTTAGAGGTGAGATATGCGCCGGTAGGAAGAAGTCTGTGTGTGTAAGTAACTTGAACAAATTTAAGTTGTACATTTTTTTTTCCAGAATGGTTCAAAATATTGAATGTCTTTTTCACCATGTGTATAACTAGCATAAAGAACAAGTAATAACCCTGTCACTCTGCTTTGGAAGGATTACTGGCCAACGGTTACAAAGTAGGTCAGGTTATAAGAAGTCCTGGGTTCTTTGATCGGTCCTCTTGAGCTCAAACTTCTGCATGCCATGCTTTATCTGTCTAGAAAATACCTTTGAACTTTTTAAACTCCCCATTGCATCCTGTACTATCCCATCACCTGCCGTCACTGCTCACTACCACAGCTAGTTGTCACGCTTATTTTACAAGGTTCTGTTAATGTCTGGAAAGCAGTTCGTACTTACTTTCAGCCATGGATTTCAGTATTTTCTTAATCTCTTTGCAATGGCATGGTATTTAGGGAGAAGACTTTCCTGAATAACTTTTCACTAGAGAGTAGCACCAGTGCTCATGACTTTCTTGAACAAAAGGTGATGTCAGCCTCTCGCAGGAAGGAAGAAGCCTCGCCTGTACTTTAGTGGCTTAGATAAGGGGAGGGGAAAAAAAAAATTCCTTCCCTGAATGCTTGTGCTTGAAGTAGGAGGAGCTCCTGTCACTCAGATCTTGAGCTGCTTTATTGTAGCCCGGTCTTCCTCTTTGATGCCTTTTCTTCCTTTAGAGCCCTGTAGTTAATTAACTCACTTGATTAAAAGCAGAATGTCCAGACTCATGGGTCACCACACTTGGGAAGTTTAGATGTCCTGTTTAAAAATAGGCATCAGCACCTGATATGCCTTTTGAAGACAGCAGGAGCCAGTCCTCCATGGACTGGCTAAATATAACGGCAGCCCCACCACTTTCTGGAGAGATTAATAGAGGGAAGAAATGCCATTTGGGCAGGTAGAGTGCAGCAGATCCAGAAGATCTCCCAGCTGTGCTGTCTGGTGGCGTGGGCTCTTAGGGAATTGCTTTGATTTTTATTTTTTCAATATAGTCATATAGAGAAGCTTGCTCAGTCAGATATTGTCAAATTGTGAACAAGAAGGATTTTATATACCTTTTACTCAGTTATTTCTTAGAGCAGAAATACTTGAAAATGGCTTTTTTAACTTCACAGATACTTGCAGAGATCAGCCCTGCATGCAACCTGCCCTTAGTGAAATAATAAGAAAAATTAAGTGATCCTAATTGCACAGTGCACCTTGACTCCATGTTTCAGCTGTCCATTTTAGTTTTATATTTACTACCATTACACACAGATCTATTTTTTGTCTCATTTGAATTTCTGTAAATTACTGGCATCAGCTGAAAGGGATGGTGAAGGTGAAGTTAAAGGAGCTGGACTGGTGAATTACTTAAAGTTTAATTCCACACTTTTATTTTTTGTGTTCCTCAGTTTAGGCATGTGTTTTAAGTCTGTGAGATTTGGCAGGTTGGAAGGTTTTGATGAATGTTGACTTCTGTACATAAACACAAGCCGCTAACTGTCTAAAAAAGGAGAAGCTAATCCAGTGAAAAGGCTAAGATCTGAGAAGAGAAATAGAAGCAGTGGGTAAGGGAGAAAGCGGAGAGGTTAGCTAAATTAAAGATGCAGGAACAAAGCATGCAGGCTGACAACTAGCTTTGGGAGTGCTTTTACTCCACGTACTTATACTAAGTAATCCATCCTCTGAAATAACGCCTGAAAAGTTTTGCTTGCATCAGCCAAAAAAAAAGCTTTAACTGAAGGGGAGGAAGAGTGCTATTGTGGAATTTTTGATCTATAGGATCAATATAAACTTCCTTTCCATGACTGAAAAGTTAACCTTACCTTCCAATTTTGGGCAGGGTTCTGCTGAGTGTGATGTCCTAATATCTGCCTTAGCCTGCAGGCAACCAGTGTCCAGGACAGTTCGGAACATCAAACAGTCTGCAGTTGCTCAAGAGAAATTTGTAAATCCTTCATATGTCAATAAAGGTGTAAAGTAAACGTAGTGTTGACCAGATTTTGACACATAATGCAACACAATAGTCCACTGTCATAATTCAAATTCATCAAAGATGACTCAAACACAGCACATTAATCAAACACAGGAGGCCCTGAAAAACTGCCAGAGACAGCGCACCTCTGGGAGTGTGGCACCTCCAGCAACTGAGAAAGAGAAGGCTGATTAGTTACCATTATATTATCTTTGTACTGGTATAAAAAGATGTTGATATAGTGTCATTTGACCCGATCATTTCATTCAGTATATAGTGAACCGCTTATGGTTACCGTGTACTACTTCTAATTACAAAGCAGGTTCCTTGGGAAGGGGTTATGTCTGAAGAGGAACTTCTTAACCTTGATTGGTAGACTTCGTATTTGAAGTACATGATATGAATAAATCTTCCACCTTTGTATTTGTAGATTATTTCATCTTTTCTCCAAAAATCTGATATTTAGAAGCACACCTACTTACTGCAGACTGATGTTCTGATCTGGGAACCCTCTTCAGGTAATAATTTGGCCTCTTTGAATGTAAGAGCTTGAAGCTGAAACAGACGCCTGCCTGACCAGGAGGGCATGCTGATGAACAGCAGCCTGTCTAAATAGCAGCAAAAGGAGGAAAGAACAGTGATATAAAAGGGTGGGGGAAATATACTCTAAAAAACCTTCTGTGGCCTCTGTATACATGGTCAAAATACGCTGAGAATTGCTCAAACACACATAACACAAAGGTGGCACTCGTCTCAGAGATGTCTGCCCTGTATTTCCCCCCAGTAGGTGTGTGATGTGGGTAGGCAAATCCAACATTTCAGGTGGGGCTGAGAGCCAAAATTTATTTGCTTTAATTTCTGAGCTCAGACTAGTGATCATCAGTATCAGTTGCTGGTGGGAAGTGTTTACCAATGTTATTACCTCCTCCCTCTGCACTGAAATACTGCTGTTGAAATAATGCCTCTCTAGGAATTAAAATAAATGGAGATATGGAGCTAATTTTGGTTTATCAATGTTGTTGCTAAAGATGGGTGGTTTCAGCAGTTGTAGGAGAGGCTTAGGATCCAGATGAGTGCTGCAACTGAGAAAGAGGTACATATTCCACAGGGACCCATCCAAAAAGTCTCGCCCCTTTCGTAAGAAAAAAAACAAAAGCACATTCCCCAGGCTCTGCTGCCATCTTGTCCATTCTCTATTCATTCCTTTAGTATGGAAAAGATAGAGAAACTCTTTCGAACAACCTGTCTGCATTAGGCAAAAAATATGTGTGTTTTTAGTACTCGTGCTGCCCTGACAGTGGTTTGTCCCTAGAGAGCTTCATGTAGAGCTTCTCCCATTTGAGATGAGGTGATGCAGTTAAGACAGGGTGGTGCTGGTTCCTGGGAGAATGCTTTTTGTGCAGGATGACAAGGAGCGGTTTGCACACAGGGCAGCCGGCAGCCTGGGCAACATTCGCAGGCTCATTTAAGTGGTAGGGTTCCAGTTCATCGCCAGGGCATGGAGGCATGGCTGCAATGCAAATAATTATTGCTACTGGCCTGTCATATTTCAAGAGTAAATAGTCATGGAAGATAAAATGCTGCATTAAGTGAAGTTTGAAATAGAGGCAGCAAGAAAGGGCTGTGCAGCCAGAACTGCATGGGGGAGCACATAAAGGCTGTTGATCCCATGTACTTTCAGAGGGTCTTCCTTTGTCCAGCATGTTTGGTAAAAGTTAATACTCTCTCTATAAAAATCTGCTTGCGTTTGAATCTTGTGGACCCTTTTGTCAAAACTTTTACTGTTGGGAAGTTTGAAGAGAGGAAAACTCCCTTTCTTTTCAGAGTATATGCTGGTAGCATCTTCTGGATACTCAGTCTCCTAATTTTTCCTTTGTAGTGAAATCCTTTCCCCTTTTGTGGAAGAGGGTTAAATGTTTTAAGGGTGTTATTAATTTTTTTAAGAAAAGAATGAGTGGTTGGAGGTTTGCAAATTTCAAGTTGGCCTGGGTGGTGGTTGTTATTCTCCCAAGATGTTGGACAGTATTTCTAGTGATGGCTTCATTTTTACACAGGCATTATTGAAAACTACAAAACCCCCAGCCTTTTGAGTTTCTTCAAATCTGTGTTGCCCTTCTGCCTGTATTGCCCTTAAAAGTAGTCAGCCAACTCTGAAGTCTCATGAAATTGCAGAAAATAATTTTTTCAAACGACATCTGGTTTTAAGAAGATACTTTCTCTTGTCTGTGCTCTTAAAAAACAGTATTTCCCTTTCTGAACTCTTGAGCTGCTTTTCTTTCTGCTGAAAAACTTGGCTAAATCAGATGTAAGAGAAAGATCAACAGAAATAAGAGGATAGAAGGTGAAGAGAGAAGGACAGTATTTAATGACATCACTAGTTTTAGGAGTGTTGTACAAAGAGACTGTTTTGTCAGTCTTTGTGTAGTCTGTGCTCCTGTGGAATTTCTAAAGTGTGTATCTCGTGAGTTTACAGTGAGGAATCTATTAATTACTTCATTTAACAGGGGTTGTTTCTTTTCTTGGAGTCTTTCCCGACTTTCTGTTGGGTCTCAAAGAAGGTGGATAGAAGCTTTTGGAACTTTGCAGCATTCCCCTATGCTGCCTGTGGAACAGATAGGTAAATCCTGATAGACCAAGACAAATTACATGTACTTGCCTGTCTGTAAGAGACAGCAATACACTGGAAAAAATATTTCTTTGCCAGCACCTTTCCCACATTGATTCATCTTGTTCCAGCAGCTTAATCATGGCCATTTGAATGTGCCATTGCAGATATTAATTCAGTTTGACACATCCATTTTCCATACGCTTGGGAAGGAAATCTCTTTCTACTGGTTCCCTACTTTAAGACACAAAGCAAAACATAAACCAAAGGAATGTTATGTGACTGGTACCAGCACCCGTTGTTCTATTTGTTTGTAAGTTCTTGTTCTTTTTGAAATAAGCTTTCGTGGCAAGAGAGGCCTTTAGACAATCTGGAGGGGATATAAAGAGTGAGCTTTGTTTACAGTGAGCAAAAATAATTGAGCTTTTCTGTTACTGCCCAAAAGCCGTGTCTCCTGTTTCTGGGCCCTGTTTACTGTGTACTGAACAGAGCCCGCAGCCTTTCTGCAGCAGATCGGGACTCCCCTCGCCTTTCTGCTGTTTCCTTTTTTATGGCTGGGCTTTTGAGCAGCACTGGTATGCCCCAAACACCTGCCAGATTTGCATATCATTCTTGCTTGGCTTGAGCATCCACTGCAGAGTTGGCACATGAACTGTGGAGAAGCAAGGCTAGAGTTCTGGTTGTACGCCAGAGCCTGATACTGAAATAGGCAGTGGGAAGGAATCCAGTCATTGTTGGCCTCTGATCAATGAAAACTGTCGTTAGGCCAGTAAATCGTCGGTATGTGGGCTTAGTTCTATATATCATCTTTGGGCTGGTGTCACCCTGACTCCAGGACGAGAACATTATCAACATGTCATCAAGTCTGCCGGGAGCTTTTTATTACTTTTTCTCCCTTTGATTTATATCCGTTCTCACATTTCACACAGGTCAGGTTTGACAACACACTGGAGGGACGCTGAGGGGATTGTTTCTTTGGTGCAGAAATAGATCTGCCAGCCCCATCCAGGAGGGAGCCCTTCTCTCTCTCTCTCTCTCTCCCCTGCGTACCCCGAATTGCTGCTGTAGAGCTCTGGCCTGGCAGAGCCTTCCTCGCTCCTTGCTCATTGCTGTGGCAGGAAGCAGAGCCTCCCATTATCTCCACTCAGACCGTTTGCTGGGACTGTGGTGAGACAACACCTGATTAGCTCTGGCCTTGTCCACATGCAAGAGTGGCACAGCTCTAGTTTAAATACACTGTGACTTTAGTTTTAATTGGATGGTGAAGGCTCCATCGTGGGCATTAAGGATTCTGGCTATCTTCTTTTTCGTTTGGCTTCAAATGATTCTGAATCGATTACGCCAAATAAAAATGAACTGCACAAAGCACATGTCCGCACAGCTTTTTGCACTTTTAACTCGGTTTAAAACCAAGCCTTCCATTTAAGTCCAGGAGAGCTTTCTTTTGCAGAAAGCCCGTGCCACCTGTAGTGCTGCGGGAG
>NW_010109881.1:44863-55925 GCF_000699245.1 Pterocles gutturalis
AGCCCCTCCAAGCAGAGCAGATGTCCCAGCTCTGGCAAAATCCCCTCTTGGTGCCGTCAGGAGGTGGAGGTCTGTGCTGGCTACAAAAGCTGCTGCTTCTGTGGCTTTGCTCATATTTTTCTAAACAGGTAAATGGATGGTCGTTGCTATGTATGGATGGGGGATAATGTAAGCTCTTCCCAGGGTAATTTATTGTGAAATAAAGACTTTCTCTGCAATAGTCCCTGCAAAAGGGAGATGCATTTTTAAAGCAGTACCAGAATAATTGTAAGTGTGACAAAGACCTAAACCTGCTTTAAAGGGAATCATGAATGTTTTCGTTAAAATACTGGCCTTCTCTTTAGCTGGAGATGGGGAACTAGGTTTTTTTTCTTCAGTAACTTTTTCCTGTATTCCTGCCTGTATCCTGTATTTTCAAAGTGAAGTAGGGTTATTTCTCAGTTACTGCCCATGAGAATGATTAGCGTTTAAAAGCATGTGGTGTACGCAATTAAAGCCTATTGTAGTGTAAAAGTTTGAATTCAACTCCTTTTGCGTGCAAGTAACAACTGAAATCTGGAAAATATCACAGCTGAAGAGAATTTGGACAGAAAATAGGGATGTTGCCTGCTGGATTACAAAACTATGACAGCACGTTCAGAGCTAAGGCTGAATGCACAAGTGGCTCTGGTGTACCACTGGATTGTATGCTGCTGCCTTCTACATATGGGCACAGTGAGGCCAGATACAGTTAAGAGTCCAGGCTCTGATTTTTCCCACATTTATCTGAACTTGAAATGCTCTGTTTAAAATAACTCTTTGTGGATTCCTTCCTTGTATGTAAGATAGCTTTATTTAAAGGCAAAGTTAGATAAAAAGTTGCTGGTTAAGGTAAATAGCTAGATTTTTACAGGCTGAGTGGCTTTTCTGGAGACCTTTTATTCCAATGTGTAAATCCTCATTAAAGGGACCCTGTTTAAATCTGATCATGGCCCCATTTCAGCAAAGCACTTGGCGTGTGCTGAAGTATGCGGGAAGTCGGTGAGATTACTTGGATGCTTAGAGTTAAGCAAGTGCAGTACTGAATTGGGATGTGCATGAGCACAGGATTAGTTGGTACACAAGTACAGACCTTCTTACTCAAAGTTAAATATTTTGAATTCTTTTTTAATCTTCTTAATGGGAAAGTGAGTAGGTTGCCTTGAAACTCCTTTCTTGCCAAATTCCGTTTCTTAAATCAAAGCTCGTGTTTGAGTTACATGACCACAAAAAGCATTATAAACTAATAAACCTCTGCATTTGTTTACAGTTGTGTAAACTGAAAAAGAGACAAACCAGTTTAAGATTTCTTTGTTCTTATTTTTCCTTTTCTTTTTCTTTTAGTATTTACTGTTGGGTTTGGGCCTTTGAACTATGTTCTTTCCTTGGCTGCGTTAAACCGAGCCCGAGCAGTCAAGGGGTGCTTGAGACGGCTGCCCATACGGAGCTACACAGCTTGCCTTGTTACCTCTGCGCACACAAACTCTCTTCAAAGGAGCTACTGTCTTCTGTCAGTACGGTTTAATATGTCCAGAGGGATGTACCTGCCTGACCCAGTCCCTTGTCAGAAGACTTAAACGCAGCCCTGATCGCAGAGGGCTGCACGACTGCTTCTAAATGTCACAGCGTGGTGACTTTTGCTCTGGGTATAATTAGGAAACTTGTGTTCTCCCCAGTTCCCCTCCTGCCTCGGTGAGAAGAGCAGGACACACATTGTAAGCGGAGAGCTAAGGCTTTATGTGCAAGCACATAAAAAAATAAATACAGTGATAATACATTAGGGGGAAAAAAAAAAAAGAGCAGAGGTCTCTAAACAAGCTTTTGTGCATTATCTCCAGCAAGCTTGTAAGAGAATTCACAGCATGAATTTGTGTATGAGTGTGATCGTTGGCTTGAGCATGTGGGCTTTAAGGTCTGGTACAAATTGTATTTGTTAGTATTGCCTCTTGTCCTAAATTCTATCCAGAAAGTGAGATCTTAAAGCTATGATACTTTCCTGTTCCATTTATTTATTTATTTTTAAATCTTTTAAGTTTGTTACTCTTAAATGGAAAAGACACCAAAGCAGAGGAGAAGGAGCTCTGCCCATGAAAACAGGCCTATGGAAATATCCCTAGCTAAAACAAACAGAGCTTTATTGGGCACGTTTAGGATTCAGCCAGGATGCAAAGGAGTACCCATCCCGTAACTGCCTCAGCAGCTGCAAAGTTTGCTTTGTAGGCATTGTGTAAGGGATTCACAAAATCAAGCCATTAACAGGGGTTCTGCTGCCACATTACAACTGGTAAATACTGGGTATGCATAGTTATTAGCCATAAAAGCAGAGAATGTTGAAATAAAGCGGTCTGTTAATGGTACAGTGTGAGGAGATGAAGAGTACCTCAGACTCCAGTGCAGAATCCATGCACTGCCAGCCCGTGTGAAACGCCTCAGTCCACCGTGGGGCAGAGACTACCTGGTTTTGAACCACTGTGATAAAACTATCACAGCCACTGTGTTTTATGACCGAAGCCAGGTTGTCTTCATGTTTCCTGAAGTCAAAAGCTTGTCACATGCTACCAGACACTCTCCTTCTAGGCTTCCGAGTCTACAATATTCCTCAATTCAAATGGATCCGAAAGTTGTGTCGAGTTCTGCTCCTGTGTGCTGCGAACCCCTCTGTCCCGTGTTTGTGGAGCTTATGAGTCTGCACCAGGTGACTTTAGGGACACTATCCTATAGCTCAAGCTGCTGCAGCTTCTGCTTAGGCCCTGGAGACCCTGGAAAACCTGGACAAATAGGGTTTGCAATGAACATCTGAACACTGCATTTTTCCATAAACTCTGTGTAACCTTCAGGGCCTTTACTTCCATCCTGATATGTGTTTTCCTAGCCTCCCTCTATGTACTTTTCTGACTCCAGGGTTTTGTTTTCTAGCATCCCTGTTATAGATTATGGTCTTGCAAAATTTTGTTAAGATGGGCAGAGAATTAATCTGCCTCTTTTTTCAGTAGTAGAGAGTTGTAGAAGAGCTTCACTGAAAAACATAATCCACAGTATTATCTTCTTCGTACTCAGTTTTCTTTTGAATTCTTGATTATTTTTTTTTTTTTAAGGCAGCTCTATGTATATGTTAGGTGTTGATACCTAACTTTATCTTACATATGCATGATCCAAGGAAAGTTCATTTACATGTTAAAGAAGCTTTTCTCACTGGGGCAGTGTCCTCAGTGTTTTTTGAAGGGTCAGCCAGCAGCCCATCTAATTTTTGTCATCTAAGCAGTAGAATTTGTCCATAATTTCTCAGAAATCCCAGTCTCCACTGGATATCTCTCTCTGCATTGCACCTCATTTTGTCACAGTCCCAGCAATTCATTCTCACTGGGACAAGACTGCGGCTGTTGGAGCCATATTGTAAGAAAAATGCAACCTTGGGAGGGCTGTGAGCTGATGACCAGAGCCTGCAGGTGCACCTGTGCATACGCACGTGCGTGTGCTCATTCACAAGAGAAACCCCTGCAACTCCAAACCTAGGAATGTCTTTAAGAGTTAGAGCTTGGTCATTGAAATTTCTTACTTTATTTTCTTCTGTTGTTGTCACCATCCTGGTTCTGTCTGAAATTGCTTCGCTTCAAAAGTTGGTAGATTCCAGTGATAACTGTAAAGTAATTGTTGAAGCAAATAAAGGCAGCAGTTTGTTTGGGATGAAAGACAATTGTAGTCTAAAGTGAGACCTGTGAGGCATGACAAGGTCCAGGATGTTAATCTGCAGATGGCCTGTACTATGCAATGGAAATAAGGTGTCCTTCCATTAAAGTCAATGGCAAAACTTCCATTTACTTATATGAGAGAAGTAGCGAATCTGTAATGTGTATTTGCATAATTACAGACATCAGAGTAGAGTGACTCAGACGTCCAAACTCCTGTTTTAACCTTTTGAGGAAGGTCTGTATTTTCCAGTGCAGTATATAGGTTAGTTAATACAATAAGATTTTTGGCGGCTCAGCTGGGACAGCGTGGAGGCAAGCGGCGAGGTTCTAAGCTGTGCTCCTCTTCTTCCAAAGTACCCAAATGTCTTCTTGCTCCACACAGTCATTCCTCTTTTCCTCTTTCTCCCTGTTGTGAGTTTCTCTTTTATAAGAGGAAGAGGAAGGCAGGCTTTTATCCAAAGCAGGTAAGTACAGCAAAGTCTGCAAAACCCTAAGGCTGGTCACAGTGAAGAACACTAACTCTGACAGACAGTTCAAGTATTGTTGTCCTCTGTTTTTTAGGACCTGAAAGTGGAATATATGTAAGAAATGAAGCAATTGGTTAGGGGTAAATGTTGGTGAGAAGCTGTGTTGAGCTGTGCCCGCCTTGCTTCAGTTACGTCTGTCAGCTCCAGGATAATTCTTCGCACTTCGTATAACCCTGTGCCCACAAAAGGAATTGCACAATAGAAGACTTGATTGAAATCAATAATGAGATAAGAAATCTTTCAGGCAATCTAAGCTTCATCAGTCTGTGTGGGGAGAATTGGCCAATCTTTGTTCTGCTGTTCCCACAGAACACTGAAGGTTATGCATTTGCAATAGTGAATCTTCTATTCTGTGTCTCTCTAAATAAAATCTGTATTTAGTGCAAAATGCCAGTGTATCTTTAATTGGAGAGCAATAACCTTTCAATAACCTTTGTTGGGATTTATGAATTAATTTCTATCTTAAGGCAATACTTTATTTAGCTGTTGTACATGGCTACAGCCCTGGGTCGGGTCCACTGCTAACACTAGTGGCTGGGACAGCTGGAGTGAATCTTAACAGCATCAGTAGGAAAGACTGATCCGAGTTTCAAGTCATTTGCAGCCTTGTTCTTCCTTCCTGTGCATCAAGAATTTCTCACTCTCTGCCTTCTTTCTTTTTTGTTTGCAGTGGTTTTCTTTATGGTCAAAGAGGAACTGTAGCCTCCCAAGAGGTAAAGAAAAAATGAGGAAACTCTTTAGTGACTAGCAGGAGCAGAGGGCTGTTTAGATAATGAGGTTCATTAAATATGGTGCAAATAGTGGTGCAAATGCCTTCGTCAGTCAAGTGGCCCTTTAGAAGACTTGGGAGCCAGGATATTTCCTTTCATCATCGGTGCTTTGTCAAGGTGCACTGTTGATTAGGAACATAAATGTCAGGCTGTCAGTGTGCTGAGTTGGGAAAGCTTGTCTGAACAGACTCCCAGCAGGAAAATCGTTGAGCTACACTTAACAGGTGAAATAAGGTGAGAACTGAGAGAGAAAACCACTGTTAATAGAAGGCAGCTGACTGGGGAAGAGTAGTAGCAAAAATCCTCATTATTATTATTTGTTTCATGATAGATGTCATCTTTTCTCACTGCATAGTAAGCGTCTTTGAGGAAAGACAGTGCACAGTAAACTGAAAGTTCTTTTTTTGCACTTTCTTTGAGACTCTGCACCAGTCACTCTTGCAGACACTTGGGTTGCTCTAAGACAGCCTTTTTGCGAGGTGCTTTTCTCCGTTATACATTTAGCAGTTAGAGTGACTGTCCTTGCAGACAGGTAGTGAGTACTATGGATACTGCTGCACTGTCTGGCTGCTCACTAAACTTACCCGTGAGGATGAGTCCTGAACAATATGAGGCAATAGGACTTAAGAGTCTTTTAAGGTCAAGTCCAGTAATTTAGAAACAAAAGCCCTGTTGTGTGGCTTGTGATTTTCACTGCGTGTCAATAAAGAATGACCCACTAGCTGTATTTATTTCTTAAAAGGAAAACCAGGTGTCATAATTTTTTTAACACAGTGTCATCAAAACGCACACCCTGGTAGTGAGTCGAAATGGTGTGCCTGGTGTCGGTGCAGCTGCTCCAGGTTGTATTATGGTATAATTAAAGTTTGTAAGGCTTATCTACCCATGGCTGGCATGCAGAGACTCCCGGTCTGATACTCACCTGCGTTGTCACATTCATGGGTTACTGTGTCATTTGGAAGTATTAGCTTATGCCTGGAAGCATTTCTGTTCTCTGTAATGCAGTTAGAACCAAAATTTGTCCTTGCAGTGGAGTTAGAGATGTGAGCTATTGCAGACCAGACCACAGTCAAATGTTGCTTATACTGAGATCCCTTTATGGGATCTTTAATACAGATGTCTTAATCTCTGCTTGCTGCTTCTGATTTCTTTGGTTGTGTTGGTCCCTATGTGTGCTTCTGCCCTTTTCCTTTATTAGATTTCTGAATAACAAATCCTCAAGTGCGGACAGCAGTTTGAACCCTTTGGCCGCGTGCGTGGCGAGGTAATGGCTGCAGCATGCTTGAAGCAGAGGTGACTATAGTCCTTGTGAGATACTGAGAACACGATGCCTGAAAAGTCCTTCTGGTTACATCACCCTCCGCCGCGTGAGACGAGCACGGCAGCTGAGGTGCTTTGCAGTGGCTCCCTGCACCTTCCCAGCGCGTGTTCCTGACTGCGCAGAGCCGGGCAGGAGCCCGTGTAGACGGTGTAAAAGGCCTGGCTGATCCGGTGCTCGCTGGGGCAGGTGTGCTGTGATGTGACCGTGGAACTGACAGTTGTGGCAGTACCGCCAGGGTGGCCCGTTCAGAGGATGAGGGTTTATACAGCAGTGCGGTTTGGGAGCGACAGAATGGTGTTGGCTTAGTGCATGTTTAATGGAACAGCTTCTTCAAATGGCTCCTAGCCCTTCTTCTAGTGGTTTTTAAATAGAAGTTTTCCTTTTAAGAAAGCACGCTGCTGGTTCTTTTGACTGCACCTATTTGCAGAAATGGTTTTCATTCTCGTCTACTTCCTCCTGCCCTTTTTTGTTGTGTGGTTTGTTTCTTCAGGGTTTTTTAAATTTGTTTGTGCTGAGACCTTTTTTCCCTTCGCAATTTGATTGATCTTCCTCCCTTCAATTCCACATTGGCTGGCTGCATATGGAACCCCACCTGGCTTTAGCTGAGACAAAATCGACTGCATGCAATTTCCTTCTGACAGCTTGTACAAGAGCAAACATTTCCAAAGAGCTGAAAGTCTACGTATTCAATCAGCGGAAAACCTACTGTGTGGAACAGCTTTGCTAGCGCTACAGCTCCCTGCTGGGCAGAAAAGCAATCCAGTTACAATAAATCCTTAAGAGTGGAGTCATTTGGGTAAAAGGAAAAACAAAAGCTGGTTTATACAAACTGATTGAAGTCAGACGTTTTGACTTCCCATTGAAAAAGGAGTCAAGGCCCAGGCTTGCTTGGTAATTTAAAGGGGAGACTGGCTCCTTTCATCTTTTTCTGGGGTAGGGTTCTTAATATTTTGCTTGTGGAAGAAATATAAAGAGTTTGCAACTTAAGTTGAAGTATCTACTTTGATATTGATATTGATGCTATAGCTGAGTATAAAATGGGTTGGTCCTGAATGCTCTGGCAAGAGGTGAAGGCACAATTCTGTTTCCAGCCACTCTGATTTTGTTCCACTGCAGTTACAGAAATGGGAAACTAGGGTAGAACTGGGATCAAAATCAAGGCTTGCATGTCTTGCCAGCACAGCTTGGGCAACAGTTTGTGCTGGGTTGCTAGTGTGTCATGAGCTTATGAAGCTGTTGAGGCAATCTGGGCTGCCTGACAGTCTCCTCTGACAGAAGTTAAGAGTTGTGCCTAGCGAGAGAGACCTGCTCTCGTTGTGTTAATTTTCTTTCATTCTTTAAATGCAAACAATTAAAAATTAGCAGCGCTAAAAAACATTTGACGTTAAAGTAACATTGGTAACTGAGATGCCAGTAATAACTGTGGTGAAATGCTTCTCCTAGTTCATATTTAAAAATTTAAATGAACGTAGATTGGGGTAATAAAGTGTCCTTGTCATTTTCCTTTATTCTGATAATTATTTGCACCACTTCTCTTTGTGTGCCTTTCATACTGAAGCATATTAAATGGACCAACAGGCTTGAAGAAAAGAACTTTGTGTGCCTTTCATACTGGAGCATGTTAAATGGACCAACAGGCTTGAAGAAAAGAATTAAGGAAACCATCTTCTGTAAAGTCAAGTGAGCAAAGTAAGCTGACTGGAAATGCTGAGGTTTCCTTCCTGCTTTAATGCCTTTCAGGTGTTTGCACAAGACTGGGTAAAACTTGTGAATTTTAAGATGCTGCTGTCCCTTTAGTCACTGCATGGGGTCAGTCAAGCCTGCTGCTCTGCATATAATCTGCATTCGGCCGTCATCCCTCCTCCCTCCCCTCCCGAATGTGTCAGGTCCTCATGGAAAATATTAAAGATTGTAGAAACATTGTAAAGCATTTCCACTGGCCTTTCTATTTAAATAAAATGTTATAAGTCATAGCAAATGAGTACAAAATCTTGCCACAAAGATGAATTAAGTGGATTTAAAAAATAAAGTAAGGCAGGATGGTAACCTGGTAAGACTTAAAGCTCCAGTTTGTGTCACTTGCTAGTCACTAGCCCATGAGGGAGACTTTATGAACCTGTGATGAAGCCGAAGTGCCCTACGTTTCCCTTCCAGCTTTCTCCCACCCTCTTGGGGAAGAGAAAGTGGCTGTTGATCCCCAGTGATGGCCCTTCTGTCAAAGTGTGTTGTGTTTGTTGTGGAGTCATGTTTTCTATGCCACCTGTTTCAAGGGGGCTGTGTCCCTTCCAAGGGGAGCACACCGAGGACTTGCTAGCCCTAGTGATGTGCTCCATACATAGAAATAGCACTCTTACAGCTTCTGACAACATCCAGTGTCCTTGGTTTGGCTGGTTTCTCATAGTGCTGGTTTTGGCCTCTCCCGTTTTGTGTGAAGTCTGATGCCAAGGCCAGCTTTTGTCAGATCCACGTGCTGTGTCTGAAATCATACATACCGTTACACCTGGAGATGGGTCACTGGTGTTCGGGGTTCAGCTTGGAGTACGTGTCCACTGGTGAAACCTGAACCGAAGGATCCAGTTTGGTTGACCGAGACCTGTGCACTCATCATTCTCTGGGCGCGGTCACTGCAAGAGGGGAGGAAGAGAGCTGCTCCAGACGGCGGTGCTTGGTGGGCTCTTCTCTGCTGCAAGCACCCCCACAGGTGGCAAGAAATAAATCCCCACGTACATTTTGGAGTGCATCCTCCTGGGCCAGGGGAATGTTTGTGGGTCTTCACAGAACTGGAAGGCACAGGCAGTGGTCTCTGCTGGAGTATGTTGCGGAAGAGTAATAGAAAACAGTAATACTTGTTAATGGAAATAGTGAAACAAGGGAAAAAAGATACAGAAAGAGGTCCTACAAATATTAGCTCCCATAGTGCTTCAGAAACCCAGGCTTGCCTTTGTCACTGCAAGACAAATACCTTTGTTTCGGGTTAAGGAATTGCACGTATATTCTGTGAGACTGGATTATGTTTTTCTATCAGTGTTTGTCGAGGGGAAACTTAATGTTTGGGCAAATTAGTTTTTGGGGGTTTTTTTCCGTAATGTTTCTGTTCTCCTTGCACTGTAACCAACAAACATACACACACAATAAGAAAACCAAACATTTTCCCTGAAATGGTGAAAGCCAGCCATAGAAGCCCTTCCAAGCTGGGCATCTTCTGCCCAGTTCAGGAGACAAAACCATACCAGTGGACCAATGTTTGGAGTTGTGCATGTCCAGAATGTCAGAGTTGCATCAAAATGAGGATCTGCACCATGATGGCAGACTGCAGTTGTCTGGGTTTTTTCCTCATACCTGTAGCACACACAGCTCCTGTGTGTACCAGCAGAAGTCCTGTTTGACCAAGATACACACATCTGAAAGATTTCTGTCTAGACCTTTAGTGTTCAGGGTTGAAAATACATCAATGTTAATGTTAAACAAACAAAAAAAGAGTTCAGGGGAAAATGTAAAGAATTTTAATTGCTTTTAATTTGTCTACTTGAGATGGAAAAGGCATTATGAGTTTCCGAGAGCAATTAATACTGCTGGGCCCCTACTGCTCAGACCGTTTGAAGGAGATACACTTGAAAGGTTTTGCGTTCCAGCTTGTCTATAGGTTGGGTTTTTTCTTTAACAAATTCCAGCGAAAGTAATTTAGCCTATTGAATGTAAATTTTCAATGTATAGAAACAGCTGAGAGAGTCCAACAGGATTACTAAAAAGCTGGATGCATGAGTTCCTCTGTAGTTAATGTGTGAGTATAGAAAGCAAAAACATGGTATAAAGTCAGGAGGATTGCTGTAGGTGCAGATTTCTAAGTCTTTTTTTCAGGCAATGTAGCACCAGCTTTAGAAGGAACCGCAGATTGTAGTCCTATTATTTTTTAATGTAAAGCCTCAGTTGTGGTGCTGCTGTTGTTGTTGTGCTTCGTCTTGTGCTGGGGAAGCCTCAGCTCTTGCTGTCCATAGCCCCTGAAAGTAATTGTTAGAAAGTTTTTGGTTAGTTTTTTTTTCCTTCTAATTGTAATTTGCTATTTTTTCATAATAAAGGACAAAGTATTTTACTGTCACAAAATAGTCATAATAGGACCCAGCTGAAACTAAAACCAGGCCATAGCGTTTATTTTATTATAGCATATTTCAGGATTCTTTTTTTTTTTTTTTTCCTTATTCTCTTCTGGTATACGTGAGACAGAAGGAGCATGTAATTGGCCCGCACTGGAATATGCTATCTGACACTTGTGAAAATTGTGGGCAAAACACACAGTGTACTCTGAAGGCAGTTCCTGGCCCAAGCACTTCATCCCGGTAGCTCAGAACCTGCCGTCTGATGGAGATGGGAATGTCGCCGCAGTGCAGCCACCGCAGACATGTGGCACAAGTGGTTCTGGTAGGAATTCATAACCTTTCTGACACTGAACAGTCCTCTTAGTCCAGATGTGTTGGGTTGTTCTGAGGAAACTTAGAAGCCAAATGTTACAGGAGTGCTATTTGGAGGGTTTAGTAAGCTTTTGAATTTATGGAATAGAATTTTAAGTCTTCTGGTTCCATATGTTTAGCCTGAAGAGCTCAGCAGTGTTTTCTACTTCTATGGTGTCCAGTCTTCTCATGAATTTTCCATCTTGGCCGTGCTCTGCCACCCTGCAAATCTCCAAGTCCACAGACTAGCTCTGAGTTACCTGAGCAGCTCTGCGGTCTGCTCTCCTGCTGA
>NW_010109881.1:55956-58010 GCF_000699245.1 Pterocles gutturalis
GCCACCCTGAAATGTGGTGGGTGGCCTCACTGATACGGAATTGTATGTACAAAGCTACAAGGCTTGAGGATGCCTTCCTTGTTATTCTCTAGAGGAAATGATCCATCCCCACACAGCGAGGCAGGAGAGATAACAAGGAATCATTTTATGAGGAACCACGTTTTATCCTCAACACGTCTGGCAGAAGATTTTAGTTCTGGTTTTCCTAAGCTGTTTGCTAAGTGTGTTTGGGGGATGACTATTCTGGAAAGAAGGGGTGCAGGGGAGTAGCAGCAGCTGAAGCGGGGAGACTGTTGAGCTGCTACAAGGAAGATTTTCATGCAGATGAAGGTGAATGCAAATTGTGGTGCTTGGACATAAGCAGCAGCGAAAAACTAATTCCACATAGTGTGCTACGGTACTGTGCTTCGTATTTGAACCATTCAGAAGAAGGGACCATGAGTTGTTGGTGCTGCAGAAGCAGGGCTGACTGGTTTTGTTTCTCCTCTCCCATGAAACCCCTGGAAAAAAACAAGCAGGAGAACACACCTGTTTGTCTAAAACCCTTAAAACTCGTTACATTTTAATTGTTAGATGAGAGATTACTACAATTATGTAGTGGGATAGCTTCTCCCCCCCCCCATTTTCTTTCTCATTGTTACTTGTTTTGTGCAAAATCTGCAATTCACTGGTAGAAACTTTATACAGACTTTCATGCAATATCTGCAGTGGCGGATTTTTTGGAGTTTGTGTACGAGGGGGAGAAGGAATTTAACATCGTTGTTATGTTCTTGTTTGTTTTTATTTGCTATCCATCCCGAGGGAGGGCAGAGCACCGCCGAGAGAGGTGCTGCCAGGTGTGGCTTCCTGCCGCTTTCTAATTCAGTGATCACAGAACGCCCGGTTCCGCCGTCCTTACACAGATGAATCTCCCACTGCTTTCAATGGGAAATTTGCCTGCATCAGGGATAAAAGACCGGGCCCCAAGTTGTGTACCATGATGCAATCTGATCCTCCTGCTGTGGAAATTGATGTAATCGCATTCTCGCCCTTCCCCCTTTTCTCAACCCTTCTCCCCACCAACCCCTGGTGACTCCTGGGGGGCTTCTCACCAGCCGGATAGGAGGATGCAGCTGTGTGCTGAAGCAGCAGGGGAGGGGAGGAGAGGGGAGAGGAGGAGACCTGCTAGAAAAATTTATGAAGGGTTGCATCCTAGATGTAACCTTAGACAACGGCTAGGAACACAGACCTGCCTGCCCTGAAAAATGCGATCACCTGCGTTTGCTAAATGAACAAATGGTTCTTCTCTCTAAGCGTGACATTCGTGCCATGGCCTCCTGCGTATGTTGTGAGGCTGAACTCAAGTGCTGCGTGAGTTGAGCGATCCCACCTCTGCCTGCACTCAGTCGGTGCGGAAGGACAGGGTGAGCTGTTTTCGGGCTCTCTGTACTGTCATTGTGGACAGGCTCTGCTTTTCAGCCGTGCTTTTGTGCCCCGGCGCAGTGCAGGTTGCTGGGGACTGTCGCACCTCGGGACTGCTGTGCTTCCTTGCTGGGTGAGCTGGGCGCCCTCTCTGATGCTTCCCTCTGCTTTGCCATTTATATGGGGTTTGGCTTTGTTTTTTTTCCTTTGGGAATTCTAGGCTCAGCTGAATTTGTTCTGCATTTTGCGGAAGAAAGAGCTTGTTAAAGAATTCCCCGATGACTTTGAAGTGAACTATTTATTTTCTCTCAAGGATTATTCAGTGTAGCCGTTTGCCCCCTCTCCTCTGTTTTTTCACCCCAGTGTTTCCTGAGCTACAAACATTCTTGGAATATATTAGTTGTAATGAGTTATGTGGGCATCAAAAGTTTTCTTTGAAACTATATGGCATCAACATCTGTTAGCTCTTAGAGAACAGAGACGCAGACAAAGGGGCTGATGGGGGGGAGGGAGGAAAAAGATATTAAATTCTGGAGTATGAAGGCTCCGTCTCAAAGACTCAGGGGGAGGGGATGGGGAAATCTGCTGAACTCCGTGGCTTTGATGTGGTCCTCTGGCCCTGCCGTGCCTTTTATGGGAATGTGCGTGGCAGA
>NW_010109882.1:0-39482 GCF_000699245.1 Pterocles gutturalis
CGGGGCCCTGCCCTGCTCGGCCCCGCCGCGCTCCCCGCCATCCCGGCACAAGGCGGGCCCATCGCCGTGTCTGTGCGTGTGGCTGGGCGTGGCTGCTTTTTGGGGCTGGCCACCTGGCAAAAAGCTGCTTTGTGCGTCTGACACCTGAGAGAGCCAACAGCTCATCCTCGCCGCAGTGATTCCACTTGTTTCTGTTAGATTTCTAAAACTGAATATTGAGTTACTAAGTCACTTTCAGCTGAAAAGCCAATTGAGGCTTTAGAAAGCAGCCACAGCCTCCACAAAAGCCAGCAGAGTTGGTCAGGGAGTTGGAGAACGCCTTGGGCAGAGGTGGACCGTTCCCTCCAAGCCGACATTTCCACAGCAGCAGCATCGGAGAAATTTTTAGCAGCTTGCACCTACAAGCCAAGTGCCTGAGGACCCCATGCAGCATTACCTGCGCAATGTCACTGTTACCAGCATATTATCGATACACATTAGATCTATGCTATAAAAACCATTGCACTCCACTTGCCTCACCTTTTGTTACCAAATACTGCTGGGCCACAAAGCAACCTGCCATTATGTCATGCCCTGTCACCATGTGCCATGGGTTACACAACTAAATATTGCACAGATGGACATGCATCAGATTAAAAAACAAAAAAATCAAGCTTTCAAAACTTAGGAAACACCTTATATAAGCTTGCACAACCCGTATCAATTCAGGTTACACTGTATATAAAGTATTGTATGAGAATTGTAAACACAGCCTTTGCTTATGCAACTGCATGTCACTACTTCAGAATGGCTTCTGCCTAATCCAGGCCATGAGAATAGGAGCTGTGCTCACGTAATCTGCAGCAATTCAACAGCTGTATCCTTATTGTTACAGGTGTATTCTCATGATCTATCTACTCCATACTAGTTAAGCCTAGTACCTAAGTACTTCTTGACAGACTTATTTAGAAGCACATAACTCTAAACGCTTTATCGTAACTGTTAGTGGACAGGTTTTTTTAAGATGCTATTCCTCAGAAAATAACCTGCTCATTGAAGCCAAAGTGTTATCTCATCATCTGCCATATAGGAAAACCAACTCAGGCAGTGCAAAGATTTCAGACCAAATCTCCCACATTCCTGCAAAGTTTTTACTACTTTGTTGTATGCTATTATGGCACCAGTGTTTCTTTTTCTGTTCTAGTGAAATCCTGACATAGGGTAGGCAGCCTTACGGATGATGGGGATGAAGCTCTTCCATTTCAGATTCCCCAATATGGAAACGTCCATTGCAGCAGAGAGGTGCAGGTGCAGAATTGCAGTCAGTGCACATGAACTCTTCAGAAAATTAATTTTTTAAAAGTATCTATTTGGTCTATGCAAATTAAAGTTTGTCAGATTATTACAGGAGTCAAATTTGAGTGCATTCTTCAGAAGTCACTTTGTAAAATGTGTCTGTGACACCAAATGCAAGTAATGGGGAAGATACCAGTAATATTTCAGTGTGGGCACAGCAGTGTATTTTGTCCAGTCTTATTCTTCTAAACAGCTAAAAACAGATGGGGCTTTAAACCTTGACCATAACGAATAACATATCATCTGATGATTGTCATAGCTCATTAACAGTAAGTTACAATGCAATGACAGTGCATTAACTGATGCACTCGATATAAATTGTTAATAATTAAGCAATTTTGGTATTAGAATCTCCCAATTTCTTGTCAGAATAGAGGAAAACCAGAAAAATACATATAAAAGTTATCAAGCCATGTATTTGGTAGGCTAAAAATACCTAATCACACACAACCTAGTGTGGTCTCTAACTATGTCACAAAGCACAGTGTGAAAGTCACAGATTTTCTTAATTTTTTTGGGTTTTGTGACCTCCATACCTCTGATGAAAAGATCACCATACCATCATCATACATCAAATATGTGCATTACCACAAGCCAACTTAATGGCAACACAGCAATCACAAAATTATTTCAGATGCCATCAGAAAATTAAAAAAAAAAATACAGAGTATTCAGAGCACACTGCTGTGAGTTTATGTTGATCATTGGTGCAGTGTACAGTTCTGGTCAGTGAACTCAAAACATCAACATGTTGCCGTGTACTCTTATCTGTCTGAATCAGTCTTATACCGCGCTAGGACAAAATGTCCTGATAAAGCAGAGTACCACAGTGACACAGTGTGAGTTCACAATGCTGCAAAACTTTTTTGGGATCTCAAGAGCCTCAGAAATTGTGGGGATACTGTGAGACATAATGATCTGATTTTATTCCAGATTACTCTTTCAAAGTCACAATTAATTTATCCTTCCTAAATTATCGACAGGAAAACATCATAGTGACATAGTATCATGATGCGTTTGCATTTTAACATATTAACATAAGGTTGCTTCTCAAAGAACCTAGCAAACTGGTTATTCAAGGTAGCATTGTAAATTTTGCATCACAGGAAAAACTGAGACAATATCAACACAAACATGTTCCAGTCTGGGAACACTGAATAAATTACATATTAAAAAAAAACCCCGAACAACAAAGACTTGCATTAGCTAATTTTAAAAGTATTTGAAACTCTGTTACCCAACACAAAGAGGTAGTGTGACACAACGTTATAGAAATCTATAGGTAAATAACTACAAGTGCCTACAAAGCCAAATCGTGGTTTGTTATCTGGGAGAGTATGAAACAGATGCCTACATACTCAGGAAAAAAAAAAAAAAAAAAAAGAGATTGAGTTCATGTCTTTAAATTGGTCCATGTTTCTAATCAATACTAGCAAGTTATTTCATTCACAGAAATCTTCCAGAGATTACTTCATTGCATCTCTGCAATTTTAAACAAGGCCAACAATTGTAAGAACTTTGTGACTTTTATTGACCAACCCACAGAAATCTTTAATTTTGCATCCGCTGCCTGCACTAGGTTCCGCAGTCTCCCTGCTTTGGAAACTAAAAAAGGTGGCACTGGCAGAAGTGAGAGAGGACAAGTACCAGACCGAAAACATGAACTATCACTATAAATGACAGCCGTGCTACAGGAACACAGTGTTCATACAGGAACTTTGTTTTTCTGTGCGTAACTTCATGACTATATACATCAGAAACAGAACTGGTTTTATGCAAGTAGTTATGTATCTTTATTTCAGTCGACTGTGGACATATTATGAGAGTAGGGATTTTTGCATAAACTAAGGCATGTATTTATCACAAGCTAGCTAGTTGTGAGGGCTATATGGATGGATGCTCACTTCTGTTAAATGCAACCCCTTTAGTGAAAGGATTAGTGAACAAAAATTTTGCTTTCTGTGCTGCTGAAAGTATGTGGACAGGCAGTTCCTGTTCAGCAAACTTACACCCTCGTAATATTTCATTTGTGCTCATAATGATAGGTATTAGCAGCCATGCCTATGGCTGTTAGGTTTTTATAAAGGGTGTATTTATGATGTTACGAGCATTAACAGCTCTTATCCTTGAGCTACAGTGCATTCCAGTCACAGTAACATAGGCTGGAATTTGCAAACTTACTTCTGTACGTGATGCGGTACAGAAGATACAGTTCTACAGGAGCTCAAAACGGGGGCTTTGCATGAGCAGTAACTAATACAGTTACAACTATTTGTTTCCTGATTTGAGGTACTATGGTTCAAAGATAAGGGTATGGTCAAAGCTAGTTAAACCAGTTTAGGAAAAGTCCAGGAACTTATTTTCAGCTGTGTATTAAAGTTAGAATATATAAAGATATCTTTGGATTCAAAACAGAGCAAATACCTCATGAGAGGAAACTTAGAATTCTACTCTCCAAAGGAGTAACACAGTTTTTGGTCAAGTGCTCCTTTTGTCTTTTACTAATGGCTTAACTGATTGAGCATACTTATTTAGCATTCTGGGTGTTTTTAAAATTTAATCCTGAATACATTTAACAGATATTAGGTATAGGTGTACAAACTGGATGGGTAATGAATATATTGTTTGCAGTTGAACACATTCTGCTGTCTTCTGTATGTTTTCCATGCTAATGTGCCAATTCTTTGTTTTCAGTAGCTACTGTTAGGATTACAAGGCATATTTAGTAAAGATTACTAAACCACTAAATTACAGAATGGAAGGTAATTCTGGAGATCATTTAGTCTACCCTCCCTGCTCAAAGCAGGGCCACCCACAGCAGGTTCATCAGGTCTGCCTCCAGCTGGGTTTTAAGTGTCCAAGGACAGAGACTCTACACCCTCTCTGGGCAACCTGTGCCAGTGTTTGACTCCCTTAACAGTAAAAAAAAAAAAAAAAAAAGGTTTTTTTCTTTTGTTTAAATGGAATTCCTTGTATTTCTGTTTGTAGCCACTTGTCCTGTCACTGGGCACCACTGAGAAGAACCTGGCTCCATCTTCTTCACTCCCTCGACCAGGTACTTACACCAGTAAGATCCCCCTGAGCCTTCTCTTGTCCAGGCTGCACAGTCCCAAATCTCTCAGCTTGTCCTGGCACAAGGTGCTCCAGTCACTTGATCACCTTCATGGCCCTTTGCTGGGCTCACTCCAGTATGTCCTGGTCTCTCTTGTAATGGGACCTCAGAAATGTCTTAGAAGTGCTAAGTAGAGGGGAAAGATCAACACCTTCGACCTGCTGGCAATGCTCTTCCTGATGCAGTCCAGGAGGCTGTTGGCCTTTGCCATGAGGGCACATTGCTGGCTTACGGTCAACTGCTGTCCACCCAGATTCCCAGGGCCTTTTCTACAAAGCTGCTTTCCACCTGGTTGGTCCCCAGTCTGTACTGGTGCATTGGGTTATTCCTCCCCAGTGCAGGGCATTTCCATTTGTTGAACTTTATAAGGTTCCTGTCCGCTGATTCTTATCTTTTGCTGCATGACTACAGACAAATGTCATTTCTCCTTTTGCATTCTTGCCACATCACTTAAAAGCAGCAGAAATACCTGTCATGAGATACCAAGCATGAAACTTAATTTCATACTCCTTATTTTGAAAATACTGGCTACCGTGCTGAGTCCTGTCAGCTGGATATTAGTGATATTTATGTTTGATATTTTCTCTCTTCTTTGTTATTGACATTTTCTTATGTATTTTGGTGTATCAATACATTTAATTGCATTTTAGCACATTGAGTATACTGATAAACCTGTGGGTGGTAGGAAGAGTTGCTAGGAATAGCTGTTATGTGTGAGGAGTGCTGTAGGGTGAACTGATCCTTTAAGAGGAAGAACGGAGGCTTAGTTACAACTTGATCAGGTGAAGCTTAGGTCATCACACTATTTAAGATATGTGGCTGTCTGGATCATATGACTAAAATAAAACAGCTCAGTAAGGAACTAATCTTTTTACAGGACAGACTTGTTGAGAAGAACCAGATATTAAAGATGTGAAAGTTGTTGCTCAATTAGGAACAGCAGACTGTCTGAAAAGAGTTATAAGACGGGTAGCCTAGTGTAGAACATGGGCTTAAAGGGACCCTAATGGGCTCACGGTTCTGGTGCTCAGCTACCATAGGCACTGGGTCACAGAAGTCCCTATGTATTCCATTTTTAACACAGTTTTACTTTGCTTCTTCTAACCTTCTTTTAATTGTCCTTTAAATTGCAGCCTAAGTGCATTTACCAATATACACCTTTGTTTGTCTGCCAGCACTTGCCTTTTTATCCAATAATCCATTCCCACAGAGATACATTTGTAGAGAGCAATCTTATCCCATTTCAGCTTTCATTGTATTGGGCTAGAGGACCCATGTTCTATAATCTTCACTTGTATGGAGAATCTCTTTCTTAATCATTCCAGGAGCCCATCTTTAGATCTATTTCTGATTCAATTAATAATTTTATACAATATTTCAGATTAAGTTTCACTCAGATCTTACGCAGCAAAAATATTTTCATACCTCTATCAAAAACAGATCTCTTGATGGCAGCTTAGGCTTATATTTGTTTTTTCTCATAACTACCTCATGTCAGTTCATAAAAAGTGTGACTTCGATGCGTATTTTTTTGGTTTCCTCTTCTGTCATGTGAAATTGTTGAGGTTCTAGCACATAGTGTTATTTGTTCCCAAGCACAAAACCATACATTTCTATATAAATGAGATTTTTTTCTAATTTCTATTAGTCTAGGCTATAGGCTCGTTTAGTATTAATTCTAATCGGTAATCATTAATTATTTGTGTTGATGATGTTTCTTCACTTCATCAGTGAATTTCATTAGCATGTATCCACATGTCAACATTACTTGTAGCCATTTCCTTTTGTGTCAGCTCATTTCATACTTGACTTTTCCTCTTTATCTTATTTATTAGTTTTCCATATCAAAATGTTGAAATCTGATTACTTATTTTGCTTACTAATTATATAACATACCCTGAGATTTGATACCTTTTAATTCATAGTCAGTTCTCCCTTCCGTTTCTGTTTTAGTTATGCTTTTCTTGCCGAAGCTTCATAAGTTGTCCTCAAGGACTGATTACACACAATTAACATCTAGCTCACGTAAATAAGAACAGCCATTTCTCTATCTGTAAAATTATATAAACTATACAAGTTTTTGTCTTATTGCTTACAATGATTACTTCATAATTTTTGCTGTTGTTCTATTAAGCAGTTTAATAATATCCTTTAATAACCAGAACATCCTGCCTCAATGGTATTTTCTCCAAAGCAATTTCTTTTTAGGTTAGTGTTTCTGATTCTGTAGGTTCAAAGTTCCTGATGTATTTCCCGTGTTTACTCTGTTCAAAATAAGCCATTTCTTGCTTTCAGCTGTCAAATAAAATAGCATCTCTTTCTCAGTCATATAATCACTGTTTCAAAAGTTTGCAGCTTGTTGGTGTTTATTGGATCTTTTATTGCTTGATTGATGTGTTGTATTCATTGCAACTTGGCATGACAGGCAGCTCAGAAGACTGAAGCAATCAATGCCGAGGCCCTTCATTAGAGGAATATGCAGAGGTGAGAAAAGCAAGCCTGTCAAATACAGAGCACTGTTCTGTTGCCTATGGTCTCTGTCCTCACAGTGCCCAGGTTCTCAAGAACAGGTTTCGGTATTGAAGAACTGGAACAGAGCTATTTCTGCCTTGACTATCCAATAAGAGGGATGGGTGAAGTCAAATTCTGAAGATGATGATCCACCTAGTAGTGACAAGTTACCTCGATGCCATTGCCATAGCCTAAGAAACTGTGTCTCTTCTGAAGTCTTCTGTGGATGCCTGCAGCAGGGCAATGCAGAAAGGTAAAAAGCATCTGCAAAGGAGGAGAAAGAGAGCAGAGAATTGGGACCCCTTTTTTTTGCTAGCCTGCACTGAATGAAAAGTGGGTCAAAAAATTCCTCCTTGTTCAGTTGACCCCAGGGATAGTTACCATGTGAGGGCTTTGAGTGCAGACAAGGTATATCATGACTGCTGGCCACCAGTTTGCTCATACAGTGCCACTGCCTTATCTCACAGCTGCACTGTCAGCACTCATGCTACTGAGAAAAGTTTTGTTATTCTTCATCAAGGTTTTCAGGCTGGCATAACACAAATAGCCCATAAGAAGAGGCTCAGACTCATGGCAAATTACAGCTTCAACAGATGAAGACAAGATCCCTGCAGAAAATACCAGGTTGTAACACATTAAAGTATGGATAAATGCAAATCCTACCTTAGGAAACTACATCATGATGAAGCAAGTGTTAGGTTAAGTGATTCCTATTGCTATTGTGAAATGATTACTCTGCCAGCATCTCTGGCCAGAGCCTGGAAACTATCCCTAAATGATACTGTGAGATAGAGCAGCACAAAGAAAAAGGATCAATCAAAAATATGCTCATCTTCTGGCTCTTAGGCATGGTCCCAGTACCCATTCTGAGATTTTTTTTGTACTTTATTTCCACCTGCCTATGACTGACTGTAGAATCTCATGTGAGTCATTGAGTGATATGACCTGGAACGTGATTAGAAGTTCAAAATCAGAAAAATAGTGGCAACAGTAGGAGAGAAATCACATTCAGAAACTGTGGAACTTCCTGTAATGAACTTATTGATTTATATAGGGCCAGAAGTCAGCAATAGCAAAAAAAGATAGTGAGGGCCCATGAACACTAAGTGTAAGATTATTATTTGCAGTTAACTCATCTGTGACATAATTCTTTAGACTGAATTTTACTTTATTCTATCATTTCTACAGCCCAGGGTCCATATATGGTTTAAGATGCTACTCTGATTCTAATATAATATTTGACACTGATTTAAAGCCATCACCACAATGCCAAATGCAGTTTCCTGATCATTTATTTAATGACATGTAAGTAGCACCGGAAGAGAGAAGTTGAATATCAAGGAGAGCAACACCCTGCCTTTGTTTCTTACACTCTGTTTACTTTATTGTCTGCTACTGGCCTTACTTAGGGTGACACTGAGAAAAGTAAATATTGGCTCAGTTTAGCCATTGTTATCTTCACTAATATCCACTGAGCAGATTTACAGCCGTTGAGCAATATAAGTTTATGATGCACCATTGCAAGATGCCACTGATGCTGAGACACCTTTGTTAAGATTAATTTCTTATCAAGCAATGAACTATGTGATTTCTAACACTGAAAAATACTTTGTTCAGATAAGTTACAGTCAATTGAGGCACATACTAGAGAACTGCTTAATCTTCACCCTAACATTAGCCATATTAGACAATAAGATTATATTCTTGGCAACACAGTAAATTTAAACTCCACCAAATGCACTGTTGTAGCACTGCCATGAAATTATTTCTTTTTAAGACACTTGATTTTATAGTCCATGCTTTAAGTTTTAATTGCAGCTGTAATATTGCTACAATATTGCTGCAATCTCCAACAGGACTTGAGTCTTAAAGCACAGTTATCAGGTCTTCAGATTCCTGAGGATATAGCCTTTTTTTGCAGAAGATTCTACAGATATTTTGACTGGGCAGAATTTAAGGATACTGGACATGTGTCAAGGGTTTCTGGTTGTCTGACCATTCAGTCCTAAGCACACAGCAAACACTGTAACAAACACACAGTAGTTACAGCACTTCCCAGAAGATTCAGATCTAATGTGCATGTACCGTAGCAATAGTTTGCAAATGCACAACAAATCCAACAAACTCCATGTGTTTTGGAGTTAGAGAAAATGTCTTGTTTGCCCACGAAGAATATGTAGAGGTGGTCTACTGCAGCCTGACTGTGTCAGGCTCACTGTTTAAGCGCTAAATAGATGGATATATACTTCTACCCAGGCAGAGACAAAAGAGCCCCAACCTAAGAATATGAGTCTAAATGCAATGTCTTTACTCCAACATACAGACTCAGAAGTAATTCTGAGATGTGATCTCATTTTGAAGAAGTTTAAAGATCCAGTAATCTGTCAATTAAGGCACCCACATTGGTGTTGACAGACCTGATTTCAGTCCTCACTCTGCTTGATTAGCAACTTTAGTGTTTATTCTTTCTCCAGTGGTCCATCAGAGTGACCTTGGCAGCAGGCTGCTGTATACCCTGGATGTCAGTCTTCTGGAATCTCTTACTTGCACTGTTTTGCTTTATATAATAAATTACTCAGAACAGGGATGTGGATGAGAGACATAATGTGGACTAGAAAATACATCCCTCCTCCTAAGTAGGATCCTCCTAAGGGTGAAAACTGATCATTTGGGGTGTAAGTTACATTTATCTCTATTCTTGGCAGGACCAACTATCAGGATTAGTCTTGAATGCAGTGCTTAGCAAGCCAGGACTTCCAGTAGGAGCTGAAGCAGCCAGATGCCTAAAAGTCAAACACCTTTTCAAACCTCATTCAGAATTGATTGGGTGAACTTTGAGGCTCAAGAGTAGAAGACATCAAACTGAGTATTTTTCTTCTATGAGACATTTTAATAGCTGCTCTTATTTAACAATGGGTCAGGATGGCCACACTCTGGATCTGACATTTGGGGTGCAGTTGGAATTTAAATAGTTTTTTCTTTTTTTTGCTCCTGCTTAATGCAGGATAGGTTTTTGCCAAAACTATTATGGCATAAAATATTATTTTGTACTGTGATTTTGTTCTATCGAATCCTGGTTTCCCTGATATTATATCAGCTGCAACTAGCTTAACTATTTCTGTTAACTAAATGCCTTCACATTCCTTGATATTTCATGGGAATGAAAACTGTAGCACTTGGTTCCATTAATTTTGCCTGAAGTGCAGCAATCCATTTGGTAGATAGAATTTGAAATAAATCAAGCCTCCATACTGTCTTAAAGAGGCTAACCTTTTCTTTCATTTCCTCCATTTCCCATTCTTACTTCCTCACTCCCTTATTTCCTCCTCGCCTGACTAGACTGGGTGCTACAATCTCTTGGAATCTTTTAGAATCACAGAAAAACTTTAGTTGGAAGAGACCTCACGTGGTCCAGCCCCCCACTCAAAGCAGAGCCAACTCCAAGGCTTGACTAACTTCAAAGATACATTTGGCTGGAAACCCCCCTCCTTCTGTTACTTGAATTTACACTGATCTCATCTCTATTGTTTCTATAAGTGCTTATGCATGATAAAGGAACTGTAGTTGTTCTGGAATTAACCTAGACATGCTATAAGCATAGAGCTTGGGTGTTTCATATTGTTCTTTGCTGTAGTGCGCAGGTGGTGAGTTCTGCTATGTGTCTGTGAACAAAGGATCATGTACAACCATAGCACTGTAGGGGTCTATAATTTCCAAACCCTAAATTACAACGCAGGTAAGTGCACCTAGCAGTAATTTAGAACAAAATACACTACAGAGATCTTGAAATTAATCCGCAATCCAAGTATTACAAAACAAGAAAGCTCAGAGCAAAGGTTACCTTGAAAAGAAAATCAAACTATGTCAGGATAGAGCAACGCAGCTCTGGCATTCAATGGTGATACCAGGCAGAAATTATGGGAGTGGCAGGTAAAGACATTTTAGGGTTTGTCATCTCCGGTTAAATTTCATGTAGTAGCATGAAATGCCTTTGCTTGTCTGTTACACCACTGACGGAAGGAAGATAAAGATGCAGACAGTTCTCCAAGCATAGCAACAGCACTGACCTGGTGGCTTTTTTACCAGGATCAGATGCTTGTCAGTGAGTTAGGAGAATAGCAGCCAGCTATGCTGAGAGCTACAGGCAGATCAATATTTACTTCTTCCCCTTAGAAATGTCATTAAAAGGACCTGTGCCTCCAGTTGAAGACACAGGCAACCTTGTGCTCTTCTTGCACTCCCTCTTAGAGGCCTTTTTCCATTCCAAGGCCCTACCCAATCATCTCAGCTTGTCTGCTCGGGGCCTGACTGCACCCACCAGAGGCAGCGTGCAGACCCCTAAGCAAACTCCCACCAGGCTAACAGAGACACATGTCCCAGAAGCAAGCAGAGAGGAGACATTTAGCTTAAGCTACAATATATTATAAACCACATGTCAAGCTGAAAAAGCCCTATCTCTCATCATGCAGCTAATTAGTTTGAGTGCAGTGCCATGAGGATGCAATGATACTGATTCCAGTTCTGGGGTTAGCACAGCCAGCTGGGCTATCTGATATCTCAGTAGTCTGGAATAGACACACATAGAGTTACCTTATAAGGGAAACTGGCCTAATTATCTCCCTTCACAACTTTTTACTCAGTCAAAGGAGTACCTTTTGTCTGAAAGTCTGAAAAAAACTTAACACGTTTGGCCACCTTTAATTGTAAAAGCTGCAGCAGAAATAATAAAGAGTTGTACTCCCAAAAGCCTATGCTCTGGACAAAGTCACACATTCTCTTCAATATGACAGAATCTAGAAAAAATTAGATGAGAGAGTTAACCACCAACTGCCTGTTGGACATACAGGAGGCTTGGCTGTCTATGTGTAGATTGCCAGTCTGGGAATGCCTTTGGGCTCACAACTATGGACGTGAGCCCTAGCTCTATCCCGATTCCACATCAGGGTGTGACTTGACTAGACATCATCACTTCTATTGTTTTCTCCCATGCCTTGGTTTACATTGGAATAAAATCAGGGGCTGTGCATTAGAAAGAGGCTGCAGCACTTGTCAACTTCTCTATCTACACAATCAGGGGACAGGGACTCTGAGGTCCACCACAGTGCACATCTTCAATATAGACCTCTGAAGCAGTCTCCATGACTTTTCCCTCACATTTCTTTTGAAGTTTTTCTTCCTACAGGGAAGCTCCTTTCTAGAATTTTTTACTAATTTCCAGTTTTCCAGAATAGTTATGAAAGCCTATTTCCAGTCTTCATGCACCCAAAAGTTGTACAAAGATGTAAATGGCAAATCTGCTTTTATTCTTCTTCCCTTGTTTATATGTAGGGGATCATCTTTTCAGTATGAAATAACTTATTTTTATCCCTACTCTAACACAAAAGACTTTGATTTTCTGTTACAAGGCTTCAGCTTTTCCAGGCTGAGAAATGGTTGGATGTTTTTGTTTCCTCATTTTGGCTTTCACATGTCATATGCAACATATGGTTTCACCCATCTTCTCCTTCATCCACCTCTTTAATCTTCTTTTGGGGCACCTCGCAGTTACTCTTTGTCCCAGCCATCTCAGTATTTCTTCATGAGTGTTCTTTGTTTCCCTCCAGTCAAAGGTGCTACTGCTTGTTGGTTTAATGTTACCTTTTGGCAGGCTAATCGTGCTTGTAATTTACACCTGGGGCAACATGTCAATTCACCAAATGGATTTGGTTTTAGGGTTCTGCAAGGATTTATCCTATAGCAGAGACAAATCCTATTGCTTGTCCTAGCTGCACTAACCCTTTTTATCAGTTTCTGGTGCATTAGTGGCTAGCTTTTTATACTGCAGTTCTCAGTGTAGTCAAGGCTAACATATTTGATTTGTTCAGCCTTATCCTTTAGTAGAGAGTCAGCCTCACTTTGAAAAATTTAGCAGATTACCCACATTACCAACTGTTACGTCTTCATTTACTCCAGTTTCTGGAGGAATCTTGCTATACACATTAGCATTCTCTGCCCTTTCCTGAGCGGCTATCTTCAGTTTCTCTGGGATGTTATATTATTTAGGAGTTGTGTCTTTCTGTCTGAATATCATAGTTTCTTACATACTTTCTTTTAATAAATGCTGCAGGCTGATTATTCCAGACCTACTCCTCTAGTTCTTCAGACACATTTACCATACCTGGAGCTTTCTCCAGAATACTTTATTGTTTATAAAGCCATTTCATTTGCAGCTCCTGAACCCTTTTTGATTGTGGTTTCCTTGTGACAGGCAATATGGTGCTTCTGTGAATCAAGGTCTGTCTTTTTTATTCCAAAATTAGGCTATTTCTACTACCTAGACAGTGGTGGATGACTTGTTCTCAGATGCAATTTAAAGTTATATAATTGCAGCTGAATGCTGAAGAGTTCATCTTTCAAGTAATAAAATATTCATTTGTTCCCACTGACATTTTAAAACACATTAAAGAAGCATTTATACTGATTTTCCCATTTGTTAAAGCTTGTGTTTAGAAAACTCACATTTGGATCATTTGTAATCTGATGGCTTCTTTTAAAACTTCAACAGTGATGGCTCACCAGTGTGAAATGAACATGACAACAGAAAATGCTGTTTAGAAAATGATTGTGATAATGATAACTTGATTTGAAAATATATGAGTATTGTTGAAATACTTCAGGTGGCTGTTCATTTTAAATAAAGCACTCCTCCCTTGAAATAGAGGATATTGTTCTTTGAGCATGACAGATCTCTCAGAAAGCTGTTACTTGCCACACTTTTAGTAAATATTAAAGACATAATCTTGGGTGAAATCCGTAAGTGTTTATAGAAATACCTCATAAAATGCAGAAAAAGATTCATCACTGCTGAATGGAGTTCTCTAGAAGAAAAACATTTTTCTAGTAATTTTTATTAAAAAAACAGCACAATAAACCATTTAGCCTAATTTTCTTGTAAAATCCACAGAGCTTTTCATTAAGGAAAGTTAGAAAAATGTCACGGGTCAGTATATATATTTTCTTGTTTATGGCTGTGTGATGGAATTGGCATAGTCCACACTGATGGAAGTATAAAGAAGTTAAAGCTGATTCTGGTGAAAGGAAGAAAACTTTTCCTCTCACAAAGAAATTCTCAGTGTTGCCAGGTACAAAAGGAAGGTATACGCATGTAACTTTGGCACTGAGTGCCCTGGGGAGGTCAATTGATTACAGGAAGCTCTAAGCAATAAAAGAGCTTAGCAAGTTGCTGGAACTTGTTATTTTCTTAGATATTCAAGTTGTTGCATGAGCATTTTAATAGTATGACTTTCAGTCTAAGGACTCTTCTGTTGAGATGGTGCAGCATCTGAGTTGGTTCTGTGCTGTGTGTCCAAAACTGACCCTGTGTGTGCTCTCACACAAGCTGTGTATTCTTCTCTTGTTGACCTCAGTCTGAAAAGGTGACTCTTTTTGAAAACATTTGCTTTCTCCCAGCAAACAGGGAGAGTGCTGCGCAGGTTTTTGTCCAGAGAGCAGAAAAGTAGCTGGAATGTCAGTTTTCTTTAATTCATTTTGCTCTGTCCAATTTATTATTGATAAGAAGCTGTATACCTGATAGAGCCATTCACATAACGGACTACTATAATTCATATTCATGAATGTGCTAGTCACAAGTACAGCAAAGTGTATGTTGTGGATTGTTGCTGATGACAAAGCTCAAAGCGACAATAATTGATGCTCTGTACTATGTACTGATCATAGGAAAATAGAACCCAATGAAATGGCTACCTGAATATCTGTAAGAGTCACGCAAAATAACTGAGTCCTAATGTTATCATTCTCAAGGAAATTACGAACATCATTCTTAGAAGGGAGAAAAGAAATGGCTTTCCATTCACAAAGATGACTCAGAAAATGAGCATGTTATAGAGCATGTTCATACAACTATTAACATGGTTTATAAGCCTCAGCTCCTTCTTTCCCACTGACTTCAACTTGTTAGCCTAACTGCAAGAAACTGCCACTGACAACATGAACCACGCTGCCTTTACCTACATAAATGTATATATTTTGCACATTGTGATACGATAAGGCAAGAAGCTAGAGGAGTAACTCTAGCATGAAGTTTACACATTAATGTGTTATGTTTGTATGTGGGCAGAGAGATGTAAGTAGTCTGTGTTTACTGTACTTTAAACCTTTAAGTCATTGATTTGCCTCTGTCCATCTAGCTTATATGTATGAGCTTTATACTTGCTTCACACCTTTCCCAGCTAGGGAAATGCATTACAGCTACTGTATGATGGGCTCTGACCAACCAGTTTTGATGGTGAGTGCAAGTGCAGCTGTGGACAGTCAGTCTTCTAGTGTCACTTCACTTTTCACCTCTACTCCCCCTCTTCCTACTTGCTCCCTCTGCCCACAGTTTACTTGCTAGGTTAGAAATACATAACTGACATTTAACCCTTTCACCCCATGATGTCTGTGTGATTCTCAGCTGTAGCTGGGATGACAGAGAAGACAGAGAGGACATGAGGACAGAGAGAACAGTGGGGTTAATAAAACAGGAACCACCGTTAGAGAAGCCATAATGTTGGACAAACTCCAGCCTGCAACACAAGAACAGCTATGCCAGTGGATACCCTGGGATAATATTCTGAGGAGCAGTTTAGAGGCAAATCTGGGAAGCAGCATGGTGAGGGAGTGGCTTCAGCATTTCAGTCATTTAAGAGGTATCTGCCATCTTAGTCTTTCTTGTAGAGACAACTATGAAAGCATTTCTGAAAGATGATGAATAAAATTACTGTTATGGAGGATACTGCAATATACTGATGTCATGCTAAAGACATTACTGTTACAAATAATCTAATCTGTACCCCTTACTCTTAATAAAATTTTCTAAAAAATTCTTCTTGGTTAATTAAATTTGTTATTCTACAGATAAAATCATGAGAGGTGGAAATACTTCAGTAGAGTTGTACCTTCCATTTGATTTTTATTTTCAAACAAAGAATTCAGGTTAATAGCTCCTCTGACATCAAAGTCACTACTGGAGGAAATATTAATATTGAAGCATGGACTTTCAGAATTCTGTGTGCACTGATTTCCTGATGTATTTGAGTCCTGAAAGATGAAAAAGATTCGTATATGTTGAGTTAAGGAGGTGTCTGTCATGCTTGTAAGAAGCATACAGTTTTTAATGCACCAGTAACTTTGTTTGGGTCTTCGCTGGGAATGCTTTTACAATTTTACTATTTTTAAATTATTTAAGTATTTTAAATTATTGCAGGCAGAAAAACTTAGAGCAAAATGGATGTTATAAAAGTGGCTAACGGAGCAGATCCTAGAGAACAGAAGCTAAGTTATTCTTAATACCAGGTCTTACAGGAAAAAAATTCCAATACTAGAACCACAGTGAACAAATATTCTTGGGCGTTCTCTCTGTATAGCTTTAATCACTAACAGTGTCACATTAAGGTTAGAAAAGCAGCTGTTGAATCATTCCTGTCATGAAACAATAGTTCATACAGTATTTTCTAGAATCTCTCATGTTGCAATCTCCAAGTTTCTGCTTTCTTTTCTTTGCTGACTGGGGTTAGCACAAACTAGAGGCTCAGCTGCTTTTGTTCAATGCATTTAGATGTTAAAGGTAGAGGGCATACTAAATGCTAGCTTTGGATAGTTTACAGCTCTGATCTCATGCTATCTGAAAATAAATAGACTCTTTACATGTGGGAACACTGACTCCGCTGAAAAAGAATTTGGCATCCTGATCTTCATCATGAACAATTGGGTGTTCCACTTTACCTAGAATAGGAACAGCTTGTATGAACAGAGACTTAACCTCAAGGAAAGGAAGGGAAGGGATAAAGAATAAGATGTTAACAAAAGGGCTTACCCTAATGGGAGCCTAGAATGAAAGGAACAAGATGGACCCTGCATAGTTGTCACTACATAGGGAGAGGAAAGAAAAAAGTTTAGGATGAATACTAAGTTACTACAAAAAGTAGGCAAAGCTACTCATTCCCTAAGAGTAAACCTAAATTTGAGACTTATCAGCAAGACAGTGCTGGCTTCCAAAATCTTATTTTGTTTCATTTTTAACCAAAATGTTCCTGTGTGTCACAGCTGCATGTGGCAGAATAAATAGGAAGCGAATGGTGGGACCAAGAGAGCCTCTTCCTGATGAATGCCACCTCAGTTACAGCTCTCTCTGGGAAGGAACATGAAAAAGTAAGATGAGTTGCTTGTTGAAAATAAAAAAGAAACCAAAAGAATGCACAGCATTTATAAATTATGTAGAAACTTCTGCTCAAAGACAATGGACATTGTCAGAAATTTCTGAGAGACATGAATCACCTCCACCTTCTGCCATAATATTTGGAACAACGTGAAGGAGAATGCTGAGTAGAAATATGCAAGCACAGATCCACACAAACCACATGGACAACTGTGGAATTTGTTCTTAGAAGAACATATTGAGCTTCATTGCTAACATGCCAAAATTATGACCTGAGTCCTGTACTAGTTTGAGACACTCAAAAGACTGCACTTGCACAGCCAGTAGTGGTGGTAGTGGTGAGGGAGCAATTCCAGCACCAGAGCAGTTGTAGACACAAAGAAAGTGAAATGTGGACATGTTGCACAGCTGTGTAAGTTGGTATTGCTGTGGCACTATGACTCCTGCTTCCCCAGGAAAAATACGGCCTCTCACCTGGAAGGCCCTTGGCTGTGCTCTTACACTATGCTTATTCTCTGCTACGAAGCACAGCCTAGTCATACACTCTCCCTAGAAAGACATCAAGGAAGGACACTTTAGCAGCATGGAAATCAATAGCTGTGGTCTCCATTTAAAAGAGCAAGTGTTAAGTCACGTACACACACAGTCTAAGCAGAATTTTCAAGACTTTGAGCAAAACAAGTAATCCCTTTGCCTTTGTTTTCCTGTTTGTAATGCTGGAATGTTACCTATTTGGAACTAATATTATTTAACCATGAAGATATTATTTAACTAATGCTCATTACGTGGTTTAAAGTTTTATAGAATTTGCACCTTTATATTAGAGTATTACATGGTTTCAGTGCTGATTTTCCTAGAATTAAAATCACTTCCTTATACTATCTGGGCAATATCAGTTATCTGAAATTAACATATGGTACACTCGTATACATTCTAGCAAGTTTTTTCCTTGCTCTTTTGAGAGGGTTTATGTTGATTTTGAGAGAATTATGAAAGCTGTAATGAAGAAGCTAATAGAACTCTTTAATCTTAACGTAAGAGCACCATCTAGAGGCAAATAACGTGCCCCGCACCAGGCCAAGTCCACCCCAAATTGCACTAAAATTACAAATTACTTTTGATTTTGAGAATGCTTTGAGAAAATAATATTAAATCTCTCTGTATTAAGCTGTACTGGAGTACTCCACCATTAGCATCCACCTGAGTGCATTTAGACATCCTTTCACATGCAGTAAAAACCATTTGTTTCCATTTTGATAATTTGTGAGGTTCTGCTTTATATAGTTAATATCTGATAGAGGATTATTGGAGTTGCTAAGTATTACATGGCTTGATGGCTCTTTTGCGTAGGCAAACCAGTTGTAATCCCGCTGAAACTGCACAGTAACTTGGTTTAAACTGCAGTGAATTGGAAATAAAGCAAGCCCCTTGTGTCTAGAACTTCATATTTAGAAAGACTGGACATGTTTATGACTCCTTAGAGGATCTGGATTTTTCCCTGCGAGACATCTGGGGTAATTTGCACTTTGTGAAAAGGAACACAAGATGCTACAGTATGTGTAAGTGAGTGGAAAATTGAGCCTACATACTTATGGTTTATGTGATAGAAAATGACCCTGCTGTCTTAACAACTGTCAGATGCATCCATAAGATTCTGAAGTAATTCCAGTATGCACAGCTGTCATGGCAAGACAAATTACACAGGGGCAATACTACTAACTGTATGGTTTCTGAACGCATCAGAAGGATGACCAGATCCCTAAGTTACTATGGGCTATGTAGTATCACAAAGTATAACTACATCTTTGTCATGGAAGAATCACATTTGAATTCGGTTCTGCATCCTAGACCTGCTAGGTCTAGGATATTTTCACAAATGTACTCTTCTTTAGGTATGGCGGAAATGCATAAAGCTCAGATATCATTAAAAAATCTGAAAAAATCCTTATAAAATAGCTGTTATTGAATAATACATATTTTGCTTAAGTATAACTAAGCAATTCCTTAGGGAATTATGATTTATTTCAGAATTCTATTCTAGGTGCTTTCACAGTAATGTTCAATGTGACTTTAATAAACATTCGCAAATTAACAATAAACATTCCCAAATTAACAAAAACTCTCGATCACATTATTGCACGAGATTTGCAATTAAATGATTACTTATGCCTATGCAGCCCAGAGAAAGTGTCATTTAAATTATTCTAAAAGACATTTAAAGGTTGCCAGCAAAGGACTTTCTGAAAACTCAAATTATTCTTTTTTGTTTCTTTACATTGTCTAAAGGAAAAACAAAAGGCTTTTTTTTTTTTTTTTTTTTTGCCATTGGTCAAGTGAAAGAGTTCCTTTCTCCTCCCATGTTCCTCCCTCTTCCCTCACTTAATTTTACGAACCTTGTCAGGTCTTGCTCAATCTCTTCCTGGAGACAGGTGGGTCTGCTTTTCTTGATCATGCACTGTACACATGGGCAGTGAGATGACAAATCTCACAACTGTTTCCTTCTCCAGTTGATTCACTAGTTGCAGTGGTTAAACACTAAGCTAAAAAAATAAATAAATAATTACCTTTCAGTGAAAAAATTCTTTCAATTATTCAGCCTCTTACTTTCTTTCTCTGGTATATCACTATCTCCTTTTCTGTCATCATGAAGTTTCTTAGGGTAGATAAGGTCTTAATTTTATTACTAAAATACTGTTTACATTTTTAGTGCTTCCTTAGTGTTTGCTAAGGAGAATAAAATATAAAAGGTCAATGACTACATTTTCTTTTAGGTTTATGTCTGGAAATCACATGGCCTGCACACAGCACCTGCAGAGGGTTAAATATGTAGCATATTCTCTGCAGGTTCATTGGATTTAGCTTCCTGAGCTAGGAACAAATGTCTCTTGACAAAATGTCACAAAATGCAGTTGTGTCCACTCCATTAAGACTAGCAAAAGACAAAGTTAGCTTTGAATGTTGGAAGAGAGTTAAGAATTTTCTGGGATTGCAGTTCAAATCTACTTGAAGGATAATTCCAGGTCTAACAACACCAGAAGATAACTGAAACCAAGGATAGTGTAAAGATCAAATTATATCCTTGAGGATATATGTGAATCTCCCCAGGGAAATCAACATAGAAGATATACAAGTAAAATTTTATTCTCATTGGAAAATAAGAGACTGACAGGGTATTTGGTTTCTGTATGTTTTGATTTTGGGGGTATTTTTTTTTTTATACCGCAGGAACTAAGTAGAGAGTGGGAAAATTACTTTAACATAGATCAATGATTCTCAATTCTTATATGTTGGATCCCATGATATAGCCCAAGTCCTAAAAAAGTGAAAGATAAATGTTTTCAAAAACTTCTTAATTACATGTTTATAAAGTATTTAAAGTTCTGTTTCCATGAAAATAATGTGACAGTTATGAATAAGGAATGGTTTAGCACAGTCTGGTTTTGTATTGAACAGATCTTTGGAGATACATGATTTTGGAGATTAAGATTGTATTGCTGCATTGGAATACTGAGGTAAGTGCTGTTTTGTCAATAAGATATTGTGTGAATCACTCTTACTACATCTGCTTCTTAGTTATACCTGATTTATCTCAAATATCTACAAATTTTGTTCACATAGGCCTAGTTTCTGTTGGTTTATTCTGGCTAGAAACCTGACAGTCTTTGCTCTGCAGCTGATTAGAAATGCTCATACACCTAATTCATGCAGCTCAGTATTTGTGGCAGTGACATCCAGCTGGGAGGAGGAGTCAACAGGTAAGGTGCTAACATCCTAAAGCATTCTTTCTATATCTGTGAGAGTTCATCTGTCGACAACTAAATTGAACACAGAAATTAGCTATGTCACAGTCCAGATTCAGCTTTGTGCAACTGCAGTTCACTGGCTTAATCAGAATTACTGCAAAGTTAGCTTGGCCCAGTTTCTCTTTGTTTACACAGGAGTTACCAAGGGAAGGTTCTGTCATATTCTGTTTTATTTGCACAGCCAATTGTTGAGATATTTTTTCTTAGGAATAGGCCTTTTGGCTATCTGTTTTCTTCTCACACACGTGAGAGATTTGCTTCTCAAGAACATGAATAAGGCAGCCCATATTTTTGGTTTCAGTATCAAAAGCAAACCCATTCAGGGTGCTCTTGCTGATAATCGGATGGCCACGGTTAAGCCAAAGAAAACGTTTCCCGTCTCTCCACGCGAGGGCAGCGTTGCCAGCGGCATACTCAGACGCAGCACTATGTACGCAGATGCCACTCAGCAGGTAACTATTTGTTCTGCAACTTTTGCGTGTGTCTTTGAAACAAAATACAGAGGAAAATGTTTTCTCTTGATAGGTGTTTTACAACCCATCATGTCCCCTCCAGTACTAAAATCTGGAAAAAACAATGTTTGATAGCATACTAATTACGCCCTGATATACAAAGTGACCTTGCTCGGCTTTCTAATATATGCAAGAATTGAAGAATATCCATGTGCAGATGATAAGCAATTTTACCCGTAAGCTTCTTACCATTTTTTCTCATGTCCCCAGCAAGTAAACCCCTATCTTTGCTGGTAGTACATGGGACACTCAAATCTTTTGTTGTGGATGCCATCAAAGGAAACAGCCATCGAAAATAAGGTCCCCAGGTCAAACATCAGTTAAAACCTAAGTTTCAGAATTTATCCCTATGCTAGGAGTTGGAGGGAGTCTCTTAGAAACCCATGTCCTCCCTAAAATTTCATGATCTCTGCAGGGACACAATTTACAGACCTTTTTTTTTTTTTAAATTTTAACTTGCATAGTTTTGAATAAAACATAAGTCCATTGATGATGTCAATAAACTGACATAATATATCAGAATTTAATACAAAGTTGACTTCACCAAGACTAGGATTTCATGATGTGCATCATCTTTACAATGGTAAAAGAACTGTCTTTGTTAATGTATGCCTGGTTGCCTCTTCGAACAGAAAGCTAGGAGATAGGGAATTTGATCTGTAGGCCAAATTCTCCTCTTAGGATCACTGGCACAAGTGAAGAGCGTTTTCCCAGAGACAACATTAGGCCTGTAAAAGCAGTGCTCACTGAGGAAACTTACATGAGGTTCTGCACTTGTGAAACTGTACCAATAAAAAAAAGAAACATCCTGGCAGTCTGGTTTCAAGGGCCACTTAAGAAAATTTGGTCCATCTAATTTACACTGAAGGAAGCCACTGCCACTGAACTCTTGAAAGTGTTGTCAGAGCTCTTTTGGGCCAGAAAGAAAAAATTGAATATGTTATTCTCTGTGTGCATACACTGAGTGAACAGAAAAGCATTAAAAAGTGCCGCTTCTCCCTGTTGCACGCATGATTTAGACAGTATGATAAGTTCAAATGACACCTCCTCCCACACGATATTTTGTACCTTTGATTTGTTTTTCTGGTTCTAAGAAAGATATCTGAAGAAATCAATTAGCTGTATAGATGTAATGATAACATGAGCCAAGGAAAATGCAAGCTAGGCAAAGAATGACCTTTGTGATACATCCATCTCAGCAGATCCGCCCTTGATTACAAATATTCATGACTAGTTTTAGTTATAATAGCATGCTTATTGTTGAGATGCTGCAAATGCATCAGATTTCCAGAAGCTTTTATATTTGAATGTTTTGCCAGTGCTTGCTGAAAATCCTTAGAGACAATAATTTTCTATGAAACTTGCCAAAGGCAACTTGTAGCCAAGATATTGCATGATAAAAATCCTAAATGAAGTAAAACACATTGATTAAAATAAATTAAATGTAAAAGTATTCTTTCACATAAATATTTTTAAAATATCTGAACTCTTTTTCTGATGAAAATGAAAGTGAGGGGACAAAATCCTTGTGGGAAACTCATGCTCCAGTGGACGACATCTCTTGACACATGATTTTCTTAGGAATACAGGAATTGCTAAATCAGGTCATACTCAAGGTCCATTTTGTCTTCTTTATATACTCCTTTATTAGCATATTCAAATAATTCTGAGAGATAACCGAGGTGGGATCTTCTTTGTTCATTTTGGTTAATCTTGCAATGTTTTGTTATTCCATTTTAATTATTCAGGCAACCAATGTACCTAAATAAAGCTTACTAGTGTATAATGCACCAGATCACCCCAAGAGCCTGTTTCAAACACTGATACAACTGGTTCACTGTCCTCCAGAACAGAGGCTATTTCTATTGACTCTTATATTTAGTGTAAACAAAGTTAAATACGAAAGATCCTCTACCTTACATAACTTGTTTCTTTACTTACTATATCACTTTCTTTGTAAATTAGTGACATTTGAAATGCCTAGTTCAACCTCCTTATAGAGATAAAACTTGATTTTCAATCAACCTCTGTTTACATATCTTTAAATCCAATATTTTGGGGTTTTTTTTCCCCTTGCTTTTTATTTTGCATATGAAACTGCTAAGTAACTACTTCAGCCTAGAATCCTTTTTTTAAAAAAAAATTTCTGCAGAGGTATAGTGGAAACTGTGATCTAGCTGTCTGCATGTCTTGCATATTTTTTTCTTTGCATCAAGGATGATCCTGGGAACTACAGGTCAATCAGCCTCACTTTTGTTCCTGTACAATCATAGCATGAGTCTTGGAGGCTATTTCTGGAAAAAAAAGAGAAAAGTGACAGGGAATACCCATCATGGCATCGACCAACCTGACTGCCTTCTATAATGAAATGACTACGGCATGAGGAGAGAACAGTGGAAGTTGCCTACTTGGACTTCAGCAGAGCTTCTGACACAATCTTCCACAGTGTTCCTGTTCCAAGATGGGACTCAGTCTAGACAGATGGACTACTGGATGGATGAAAAACTGCCTGAGTGATCAAGCTCAAAGAATAGTATTAATAGCTTGTACTTCACCTGGGGGCAGATTACAAGTGGAGTTCCTCAGGGGTCTGCTCTGGGACCTATCTTTTTTCATGACTTCATCAATGACCCAGAGGATTAGACAGAATGTGTCTTCTGCAAACCTGTCAGTGACACCAAGCTGGGAGGCGCAATTGATAGCTCAAAGGCAGGCTTGCCATTCAGAAGTACCCAGTGTTAGGTTAGAGGAATGGGTTTACAGAAGCCTCATGAAATTCAGCAAGCACGAATGCAAAGTCCTGCACCTGGGATGCACTAATCCCTTGCAATCGTAAAGGCTGGAGACCGACTGGCTAGAGAGAACACTGCTGAAAAGGACCTGAGGGTCCTGGTGGACAGTGAGCTAACCATGATTCAGCAGTATGCCCTGGCAGCAACAAAGGCTAATAGCATATGGGGCTGTATCAACAGCAGCACAGCCAGCAGACAGAGAAGTGATTATCCCCTGTTACTCAGCACACACTAGACTGCACCTGGAATACTGGGCCCCCAGCACTGAAAAGATGATCAAGTTGAGCAAATCCAGCAGAGGACCACTGTGACGGTCAGAGGCTTGAAGCAGTTGCCCTTTGAAGAGAAGTTGAGAAAACCTTATTCAGCTTGGAAAAGGCTTAGGAGGGCCTAATAGCAGCCTTTTTGTACCTAAGAGATGTTACCAAGAAGACAGTCAGACTTTTTACCAACATCCATTGTGAGAGAATGAGAGACAATGGCAACAAATTGAAATATGTGAGATTCTGACTAAGGAAAAAAAGGTTCCCCTTAAAGGTAATTAAACACAGAAACAGGTTGCCCCGAGAGCTTCTGGGATCTTTGTCTTTGCAGATTTTCAAGACCCAACTGGATAAAGCCCTGAGCAACCTGGTCTGAATTCGTTGTTGACCCTGATTTGAGCAAGCAGCTGGACCACAGGACCTCTGAGAATCTAACTGATTCTGTGAAACAGGAGAGAGTTGAAAGCCTCTTCTTTTAAAAATGTTACATGGACAGTAGTGTCTTCTGAACACTGAGAAATTTGAAAAGCCCTTTGTATTATTTCATTGTCTGTACTCAAAAAATAAAAATGCAAGAATTTATTTGGAAATGCAAAATACTGATGTGATATCATCACCTGGTTAGTCTAATGCTATTTACAATCCAGCCAGAAGCTGAGTGACTTGTTAACACTTGTGTTTCACCATCACAGAAGGACTAGGATGCAAGTAAATGCCTGTAACAAAGTTATTCATCATACTTGTGCAGTGAGATAATACAGAGAAGTGTTTTATTACACGGAGGTGGGATTGGCACCAGCAATAACAGCTGTCAGTGTGAGGCTCCCCTGAAATCCAAAAAATGACAATCATTCCATTCAGTGTTCATATTTTTGCAAAGAGCTTTTACTTCATGCTTCAAAAGAACAGAGCTAGAAATTAAGCAGAACAAGTATTAAGTATTAGATTAAGCAGAACAGTATTTATTCAGAAATATGGTAACTAACGTGTCGTATGACTGATTATAAATTAGGAATAAAAACCCAGGAGAGAATCACAACAGAAATGGATAAAATAGTGAAGGCTCATGGAAAGAAAATAAGTATGTCTGGAGGGCACAAAACATTAGACACACATAGAGTGAAAATCTAGTAACACCCAAGAGACTTAACAAAACCAGTCTGCAGTTTTTGTATGATACCTCTGTGAAGATCAATACAAACAAGAAAAGATGAGATTGCAGCACTAGTAGAGTGGGAAATATGTGCTTCTTGCAGGCATTAGATCACTTGTCGCAGAGAGAGCTTGTAAACATTACATAATAGAGCAGTAATAGACTCACAGCCCTGTGGTCTGCACTGCTGCCTGGAATGCCAGACTCCACATACCAAACCAGTTCAGCTTTTGGTCTCTGCAACTGTAACGTTACACACCATGGGCCACTTTTATGGGGAAGTATCCACTTACACGCAGTGATGCAGGGGCCTTTTGGTGATATTTGCTATTATTCTAAGTAGATTTCAGCTCTGAGATCTGCGGACATAGTTTTTTCCTATTTCTATTTGTTCATCTGCAAAATGAGTAAAGTAACTCTTCCCTCAAAGATGGCATGAGAATTACCATAAGCAAGAGACCTGTTAGGCATTAGTGATAACACAGCTGTAGAGCACTCTTATATTCCTCTAAGTATATTCTTAATGTGATGAGATCATGTTTGAGCATGTGTGCCTTTAGATCTGCCCATTCCAATGCAGTATACTCTCTTGACATTATTAGGCTGCTAGGCCACTGTAGCAGTGACATATGTGATTGTTCAGCTTGAGAAGGTAGTAACTGGCATAAAATTGCATCCATTAAGGACTCCTGTGGTATTCTGTTTGCATATACTTCCAACACACACCTTCACTGTAAAAGGCCCTTATTGTTTTGAAGAGTTGGTGTTTGATCCCAGAACAGCATTTCCACTTATAATACACATACAGTTTCTCCTTTAAAGACAGATTTTAGAAATCCAGAATGACATATTTTTCCTTTAATATAAGGTGCTTTTTAGATACTATTGTTTTCCAGAGGAAGAAACACTTCTCTGGCTTCTGTTGTAACCTTAAGTTCAAAGAGTCTTGCAAATGTGCATGATTCAGTCTGAATATTTCCTCCCCCTTTCAGCCATATGCATCTAGCCTGGTGCATCAAAAATGTGCCTGTTTGACACTACCTAATTTAACTCTAGAATCAGTGTTACAGTCTGGTGTTTCAGATCTGCTCTTCTTTTTAAATGCGCTTTAACAAGCATCTGCAGCCAAAGTCCAAATCCTCAGATGCAGAAAATTATCATTGCCTCTTTGAGTTAGTACAACTATGTCAACTGAACAACTGCTCCAGTGAGTATTGAATGTAAGCTAAAGGGATGCACTCATCTTACAGTGGTGCGCAAAGAACCCAATCTGCAGAGTGAACGAGTATGTTTAGAGAACAGAGTTATGTAATTTATCTATTTTGGGGATTAGCCATCCCTGAAATTCTGAAAAAGGTAACTGGGTTGGGCTATTTATAGAGTCCGTTTCTATAGTTACAGCACAGATGCTAGCATGGAACAAAAACAAACTATTAGCTCAAGCCATCTCCTCTGTGCACATTGGTAAATTTATACTCTCACCAGTGTTCATAGATCTCTCAGCTATAAAGAGATTTGGGGGTCTAGGATTCTGCTATTGCCTCAGCATATGTTTGCACATTAGTATGCCCTATTTCCTGTTAGCTTCTGACCATGCCTTTGTTTTTCAGGTCATTTGTATTACAGAGATATGCAGACTCCTTTTAAAGGAGTTTTGCAGTGTATGAAAGAGAAGGGACACTAATCTTGGGAAAACTAACGCAGTAATCACCTAAATTATTCTTCTATCTAATTTCACAAGGCTGCTAGGGATGATGGCTCAGAATCCTTACTTTACATGATCCTCTGTTTTCTGAGGTGCATTTGTAGGATCCCTGGAAAACTATGAAGTCCATTGTTACTGCTACAGGATGATAAATGTGCATGAGATTTAATGGGAAAATATGGTCTATACCCAAGTTCACAGTCTTGAGGTCATGCAGAATTAGACAACTTGCAGAAAGGGAAGGAACAGTTTGCAGTAGGATAGTATAGGTTTGGGCTGCTTCTTATAGATTCTGCTTTTGTGTATATTTTCTTTCTATATATAGCCATTGTTACCTTTTCTTAAATATTGAAAAATAGTAAATTGTTTTGGTAGTGGGCAGTAAGAAGAAGGCAGAGGAGACAAGAGGAGAAAATTTATCCGACTAATGGAGGAAGGCCTGATAAGCAAAGGAAAAATCAAGTTGGGGCAGGGCTCTATAGGGATGACCATTTTAATAAGGATTCTGAAGCACGGAAAATTGACTTGCCTAGGCAAGTGATGAATAGACAAAGAAAGAATTGGTAAATTCTCACCTTCACTATCCTGTGAGATAGGGAGATCACAATGTAAAACAAAGTGTAGCAGAAAATGAGGGCAGAAATATAGGGTGAGGTCCTTCACTACTCAGCATTCTGTATTGTCATTTATGCACAGTGTAAGCTAGGCAAATTTTGATTTGTTTGTATCTTAGCCCAAACTGGATAGATTAAAATGACATTGTGTAGTACACGAAAGTGGGGATCTAGGGCTTTTACAAAAAGCCTAGAAAATTAAGATGAGTCTGAATTTCATCTAGATTTCTCATCATGGAGAAACGCAGCCTAGGAATAGATTTCAGCAGAGGCTCAGTGGAGAACTAAACAGTTTTGCAAGAAAAATTTTAAATTGAGATAGTTTGTACAGCTTTGTGAGACAGGAGAAATATACATATCAGCAAGGAAGACCTAAAAGAGACATACTGACTAGTATAATCTGATTCACTGGAACTACCACTACGGTTAATAACACTCTCATCTTGCAGTAGATTGCAGTAGAAAAGGCCAGGGCGATGATCTGTAGAGCCCAAACCCATTTTTTTCTTCTTTTGAATCTCGCTGGCTCAACATGGAGACATAGAGCACAGAGAAACAAAAGCAAGTAACTGTTAAGCACTGAGACCTATACATCTTAGCATGAAGTGCATTTTCTCATAGACTACATTGTGAAATCTAGCCACAGAAAAGAATGAAGTAAAAAGCAGAACAGGAAGTGACTGATGCTCAAAAAGCATATAAGGTGCTAGACTTCTTAATGAAGTATATAATGAGAATTACAGTAAGAATTTCATATTAGTACTGATATTTCAGGAAGCTCCAAGAAGAAAATAGGGTTTTGAGAAAATTACTGGTCAACTTAAGAAGGACTTAAAATATACATATAATGCAAATAAAATGCATGTATTTAAAATGTCTTTTGAGTTCTGCAAAAGAAAATTATTAATTCAAGAATTTTATTTTCACAACTATTAATAATCTGGCTCATAATTTAGTCAAAAGGATGGATTAAATAAAGCAGGGAAAATACAGAAAGAGTATTATCCCTTTACAAAATAGTATAAATATATGTACAAATATATTAAGAGAGTATCTTGAAGAAACTTCAGGTCAAAATATTTAACTACTGAGTTAATCTTCAATAAACCTTGTATCTATAAGTTTTCATTTATAGGACTTTATTTCTGGGACAAAGTCTTTAATAGATAACTTAAAACATTTTATTTGCTGCAATTAGTATCTCAAATAATGAAAAGCTTCGTATAAAATACAACACATCTTTTTTTGTCCTTAGGAACACCATTATTTGATCATATGCATCTTCTTGCATGCCTGCATAGCAGGTAGCACAATATTTTCTTTCAAAACCCAAACAAAACAGTGATTTTTGCCAGCTCTTTATGTTTTCAAGTTTTTCAGCTGACTATGGACTAAGATTTTTTCAGGACATTCACTGGATTGAAGGAAAGGTCTGAAATGTCATCATTCATTTGTAAATTGCACTCGTCATTCTCAAGAGATTTCATCAAGTTCCAGATTGCTTACTTGGATGCTATCTGCTTATCTGCAGTGACTGCAAAAAATATGGGAATATGAACTTGAAATGTCTTTTCAGTAGAAAGGATAGAAAAATATACGACTACCTGCATAAAACATGCAGCCCTTCATTGTTCCATCCTGTATCATCCTGAGTCTTCGTGGTTATTTTATGCAGAGGTAGCACATTCATTCTTATGACGGTTTTGTTAGGTTAAACCTGACACTTGTAGGTATCTGCTGCTCCTTACCTCCCACTTTCAGGATCAAGTGGACACTAATATTTAATTACTCAAACCTTTTTTTAGTAAATGTCTTAATTGCTTTTAAAATGATGATTTTATAGAATGTGCGCACATGTGTGCAGACGTATGCTGAAGAGAGGGTTCCTGAATCCTGAAGTCTTGAGTGAGGTGCTTCAGACTGGAAAAGAAGGGGGGTGGATTTTAGGCTCATGCCTGTTTCAATGTTAGATGCATTTCCCTCTGGGATTACTTGTGCTCTCAAAACTGGTCTCCCAGTGTGGCTTTTCAGGGATGCCATGGTGGTTTCAAGGATGACAAAAAAGAACATAAGCCCTCATTAGAGCTCCAACTATATTGCATGTCATTATAAGGCAACTCAAGCCTGGACCAAGTATTTAGACCCAGGAGTAGGCCAATAAACACTCTGGCCTATATATGACTCTATATGTGTGTGCATATGCACATGCATAATTCAGTTTGGTACTGAACCCAAAAATCTGATGATCCAACAACAGTTTTGAGTACTGTACCAGCTTCCTATCTACTGAAAAAGGTCATTGACAGTATGGCATTTCAGTGTGATAAGGGCTAATATCCCTTATCTCAGTAATAGTGACTGTAAAATAATTTACCAGAACTTTTAAATTTGAAGTAAAACCTACACTTTCACACACAATTCCATAAATATTTACATATTTAGTTTACAATTCATTAACAGTACTTTAAAAATTTGCCAATATGTATGCGTTGAAACTAACCACAGCTGTTCTTATTGTTCATGATGCACAGTAGCATTTTTTTACTGACCACTGAAATATGTCTCTGTAGAGACTAAGAGGTACCTCATCTGCATGACTTTCCTTAACAGCCATTTTAGCATTCCTCCAGGCTGCTCTGGGCTGGTTCATCAATCTTCAGATTCTTCTCATGAGAGAGAGATGAGGTAAGCAGGGCTCTCCATTTAGGCTTCAAAACAGCCATGTAATGCTATGTGAAATTCTATGCAGCCATGGTATAGTGTGGCATGCAGGGAGCAAACATACGTTCATGATCATATCATCAAAGCCTGGCATGTCCATGATAGGTCAACAGAGAAATTCCATGATAAACTGGACAGCTCTGCTAGATAACATGGCTAAGTTACATTGAGAGCAAAAGGAGGTGTCCATTCAGACATTGTATATGTTTCACTTAATCAGTGAAAACTCTAGAAATAACCTGGACCACAATTATCATTACAGTGTCCAGTTTATCTCCCTAGGTAAGCAAGTCTACTTAAAGTTAGGTGACCAGGACTAGAATCTACCAGCTTCCTTTTTCTCTCTTATCTTTTTCTCAGGGATATTTGCATTTAATCTGTCTTTGCCTAAATGTCCATAACCTAGAAACAAATATAATCAGTATTTACTTTCCTCAGAAAGAAATCAGGGAGATTCAGGAGGACTGTGATTATCAAATGAAAGATTTTATGTAACTGGAGAAAGATATACCAGTAAGCAATTATTTCCAAATGCACATTTGCCAGTAGCTGCTAAAAACACACTGTATGAAGCAGATTGGACACAAACTAAAACTGTCAGAGGCCACCTTTTGATTTTCACGTAAGTCCCTGTGCTGTTTTTTATCTAATTGGAAACTGGCATGTGGCTGAAGCTTCATCTAGCTGCATGAACCCAAAAAGCACCTGAAGATACCCAACATTGCTTACATAAATTACCAAACACGCTGCTGAGGTATTTGAAAAGCCACAAATCTTGTCAATCAAATGAAGTTCTAAAAAGTTTACTGACTGTCACTTTGGATCTTCATTGTGTCAAGGCAGAAACATTCCTTGGACACATTTAGAAAGGTTGCCTCACCAGTCATCTTGTGTGTCACCAATTACTTCGTTCCCTTGCTCAATGATCTACTAATATTCTCTTAGCCATAGCTGCAGTTACAATGCACTCTATCTGGAACTAACCTGCTAGAACCAGCAAAGTGGAAAAAAAGACTGATTTTGTAAGCAACACAGAGATAATCTGACTGCAGTGTTTAAGCATTAAATCTAGAGGATGAAGAATTCTGTAGGAATATTAATATACCAGATTACATAACCAATTTGTGAAAATATGCTTTAGTCACTTCGGATTACAATTCTAGAAAGCTTTGTATCCTCTAACTGTATTCCAGTAAGGTACCGCTCAGAATGTGTTTAATTTCAAGATGCAGTATAATATTTTTCCTGTTCAAAATGAATAGAATATATGAAGGAGATTATAAAGAATTCAGAAGTTGTAGAAAATGGCCATTGTTCACCCGCCTGACTATAAAATCTGTCTAATTGCTTTCCACTTATTTTCAACCCTGGAGTCTCATTACATTCAATGGCACAAATTCAAAGTGGCACACCACCTGCAAATAAAGCAACAGAGATTTTTTCATGCACAGTTGGTTCAAGTATCTGTACAATCTATAAGGGAAGGTCAGGGAAGGGTAGTTCTCTGACTGATCAAGAAAAAGTCTTGTCAGAGGACAAGGCTGTGGTCAGCTCTTCCCTCACACACTGTGATTTCCGCATCTTCACTTCTTCAGCCCTGTCCCTCCTCTTCAGAAGTGCCATGCCCTTGTTTGATGTCTATAATGCCTCATGGCATAGATAAGCCATGACTGTAATAATCTCTGGAGTATATTGCTATATTGTCTCATTTCCAGTACAACATTCTATGGTTTTAGATGATGATAAAAAAGAACACTCAGTTCAAGCTTAGATCTAGCCTGAGGCAGTTTGCTGGTGTACATAAAGAAATAACCACAAATTTGAAACACAAACTTCTAAGTATTATTGTATTTCAGCCAAAGTCTCATAAAAAGCTACCCAGTCTCACTTCTTCCTCTTCCAAAGGAAAAGAAATTTCAGTATTGACAATGCAACATATACACCAACTGTTTACAGTCAGTTTCTAAATCAGTTGCCCTTGTCTGGCAGATACCAGAAACATTTAACGGTTTATAGTTTCTTGACTGCTCCATTCAGTTGTACCCATGGTTTCATGCATTGGCTCATTCATAGCCTTCCGCTTTCAGAATATGGAAACATAGAATCCACTGTTATTCCAAGAGAAGCAAAAAATGTCTCTTGTCGGTCAGTCCTCATTTGTAGGCACTAGAAATGTACCCTCACTAGTAGAAGCTAATTTCCTAAGAAACTCGGGGTTTTTTCACTCATATTTTGCAATTGTATTTATATACACATATGGACATCTGCACTAACATAGTATAAGTTGTCTGAAGTGAATGAAAAATTTTCAATTACAACATGATACTCTGGTGTTTTCTCTGTCTCAGTTTTATTCAAAGTTGTAGCCTGGGGTCTCTTCCAGATTTACCTGTGTGCTGTTAAGGGATGCAACTGCAACTCAAAGAATAACATCAGCAACTCAAGCCTGCTAACACTCACTTTGCAATTATTACTCATAGCTTATTGTCAATTTTTGCTATTAGTTGCTACCAGTTCATATGAAAGCATGATTTTTTTTTTTTATACAGACACTAGATTTTTTTAATGCTTGTCCTTTAGTTAAGGCTTTGCTACCATACGCTAGAGGTTCCATATGAATGCCAGGCCTCTGTAAAAATACTGTCTCGAGGCTTTGCATTAAAGGATTTGAACACGTTTGTCATGGTAAAATAAAAAAAAAAAATTGGGTCTTTAATTATCAACTGTGTAGAGATGATTACATCCTTTCCTGGCATGCCATGTCCATTGTACATTTTTAGCCACTAAAGCCTTCAGGTTTGTATCACTAGTGGCCACATCAGATAAAAATCTCCTAAAAAAACTGTATAATCCCCATAAACTTCCATATGCTTTCTTTTTGTGTAGGTGGAAGGATATTGACAATTGACAGTGTAATATTGGAAGCCACCTCTACCCTGTTTTCTTGAATTTGTTTAAGTGGCTTATTTCTTTACTTCTCAGTTTACAATTTACTGAGGGAACCATGAAGTCTCTTTAGAGCTTTTTGGAGTTTCTGGTTCTTCCCTTCCTCTCCCCATGAGAATATCTATGCAAATCAATATTATAAAACATCTTTTTTACCTCTTTGTGAAATGCAATAGGTATATAGTGTAACCAAAAAGTCATTCAAGGTAAAAGAAATAATAGCTTCCAAATCGTGTGTTAAAATGTACAGATGTAAACTTTTTTCTTTGCCCCTGGAGAAATATGCTGGAACTCAGAAGCATCATCTAATGTAGGAAAAATATCTTGCAGCCAAAAATAATCTTTCTTCATACATATGGGAACGTATTACTGATTTACACATTTCACTTCTTTGAATGTGGGCAAATAGTTCTACACTTCTTTTCCAAAATTTAGAAAGTACTGATTTCTATCACAGCCTCTTCAAATGCCTCCATTTTATCTAGTGCATTTGAGAGATTCAGGGATATTCACAGGTACAGGCATAACAGAACAGTAAGGGTCTAACAGTGTATTTTAAGAATTTTTCAGTGCCACCAGCTTCTCATCAAAAACATGATCTTCTGTCATCTTGGGCCTTCTGCCCCTCTCCAGTATATTCTTTCACAAAAAAAACCTAGTATCTGACCTGAAGTGACTGTTCTTATTTTCCACAAGTATTAGAGATGTTAGCTTTTCAATATTTTGTTTTAATCTTGCATTTGTAGATCACAAAGCTCACTGCCTAATTTAACTTTTACTTGCCTGCATTTAACAACACAAAGTTTTCTTTGCAAATGCTTCCAACAGCTTCAGAGATCACATTATCTTGGGCACAAATCTATGAGTAACAGGGAATCTGAATTTAAAAGTCAAACTTCTTCACAGCTACCCAGGATAATGTCTTTTTGCTGAGACCTTTCTTTTTCCTGTAAATGCCAAATTAACAAAAGCATCCGAGGGTGGGTACATGAGGGTCAGGAGGGTGTGTGTTGAGAGTGACATCAACTGAGACAATAAAAGGGCTTCTAAGTTACTTAGAAGCTCTATTTTAAAGTTACATTTAAGGGGTCCACTAAACCAATTCGGTGGTCTTTAAATATACTTGACATCAAGAGACAGTCATCTGCTGACATACCCAAACCAGAAGTCTGTTTAAGATACTATCTGGTAAGTATACTCTATTTTATTTCCAAGTTCTCTAGAAGACTTATCTAGAAAATGTTATCATTGATTCTTTATTCATTTCTACGTTAGCTTCTTTGCAGACTATCTTAAAAATAAAGTGAATATTAGTAAGATCAAACTGTTTTATTATCTGAACCAAATTTGTGAAATGAAAAAATCTGAGACAATGAGTTAGAAATATCTTGAAGTGAATCTCAACTCCTGAATTTATAATATTGGGTGAGACAGACTGCTAGGACCACATTCACACTATCATGTAAGATAACATGCAATAAATGCTTTTCTGACCTAGAGCAAAACTGCAGAAAATATTGCAAAAATGGCATTGTGGAGTTTTATATTTCTTAAGTTAATCAAATTTCTTAAGCTGTAACAAAAAGATGCCTTTTCTGGCTGCCAATACTGAAAATCCTAACTGGAAATTGATATTCGGACTGTCATTTCTGCCTGTTGTAGCATCATCTGTAATAAATATTTTTCAAATACATCCCAAGTGGCAGTTTTGCTGATGATGTACAAAGCAGAGTGAAATTCATACTGGCTATGCAGGATTATCACAAAAAAAAAAAATAATGAGAGGCTCAATTCTGATTTCTCTTATGTAATTAAATGGGGAATGACATCACTCAGCAGAGTCATGCCTCTCTGCAAAATTGCCAAGAAAAGTGTTAGCCTCTTCATTCTAAAGAATATACAAAAGAAATAGATAAAAGAACAAAACTTTTCATTTTAATAGCTATACACAAGTACTTCAACATGCTTGGAGCATATAAATGATATAATAATAATAATAATAGTAATAGCAATAATAGCATGGTATTTTTCACACAATTATCCAAGAGACGGATACCTATGTGATGATGCAGGGCAACTAAGACTGACCAAAGTTCTTAGACTTGCTTATGAAATAACAGTAAGTTGCTCACAAAATTAGTATTAGAACTAAGTGCTTCATTTGCATTCCTTGGTCTAACCCATTTAAAAATATAGCTATTTTTCAGAATCAATTCTCTGATGTCTTTCTTAAACTTTTTTTCCTAAACTACATTTCTTTTGAATTAACATAAATTACTTGAAATACAGATTTATACATGTATTCATTTCTATCTTTGCAGACAAAATGACTTCTATAAAAAATCTGGCCAAGATTGCAATCATTTTATATGCCATATGCTTTTTTACAAACTCTGATGGAAGACCAATGATGTAAGTACATTATTATACACTTCCAAAGTTTGGAGGTTGACTTTAGCTGTTCTTGAGAAGACGGCCAGTTTGTCTGTATTATGTTTATGTGTATGCGAGTCTTTCTGTCCCTGCTTTTGAACTCTTCAGCCAAGCTGGCCAAATTCTGTCCTCTAGATACAGCTGTAGAGATCTCAGGTACTCTGAGTTCTTACACATAGAGGGAAAAAAATCATATAAGTGTTCTCTTAGGAATACTATTGGGTAAGCTGCATCTCTTACTAGATGCTTGGAAGGGTCTACATAGGAGAGCATTTTTTTTACTGTGTGAGAATCTGGCTGGAACTTGCACTTAGACACTGACATCAATCAGCACTGAGACACAAATCCAGAGGAAATCATGCTTCCTTAGCTCTACTGTTCACAGAAAACTACCACTGAATAAATGTCATAGTTTTATTAATCAGTTACCTATTGTTGTATTAGCCCTAAGCTCATCTACAACAGCTAAAATACATGACAAATATGTAGACAAACAATCTTGTCACAAAACTGGACTACTTCTCATTTTTTATGCCTTCTCACTAATAGATCCATTAGCAATAGCAAATCACCATCCACTCTCCTTCTCTTCTCCAGATGTCATTCTATCCGTTACACATTAGAAATAGAAGTTCTATGGTCCTGTATTGCAACACCTCTCAAAAGTTCCCAAACCCGGGCTTTTGAGTGAAGATCTAGAACTCAAGAAGGGCTGCTATGAGTCTCTTTCTTTGCTTTTCTTTCGTGTAGGAAAAGATCAGTGAGCGAGATGCAATTAATGCATAATCTTGGAGAGCATCGACACACTGTGGAGAGACAGGACTGGCTTCAGATGAAACTGCAGGATGTGCACAGTGCCCTCGAGGATCCGAGGACCCAGAGGCCTCGAAACAAGGATGATATTGTCCTTGGTGAGATAAGAAGTCGGAGGCTGCTCCCTGAGCATTTGAGGGCAGCAATGCAGAAGAAATCCATTGATCTGGACAAAGCTTACATGGATGTACTCTTTAAAACAAAGCCATGATGAAAAGAGCCAGAGCATTATGTTTGTCCAAGTAAGCATGTGTCTGTAGATCACTGATCAAGTAGGGCATTTTATTATTATTTATTCAAATGGCAATAAGGATTAAAGGTTCCACTAAAGATTCTAGCTCCATTGGGTTAGACATTTCACAAACAAATAATAAAATGTATTTACAGTCCACCCATGACCATTGCTGCTAATTTCTGGATATCTTTTAAATGGCTAATGTATCTTAAACATTTCCAGCATAAAAAGAAAAGAAAAGAAAAGAAAAGAAAAGAAAAGAAAAGACCCAAAAAAACAGTAAGAAAGCTGAAAATAATTTAAGACCAGTTCTACTCTACTTTTACATAGACAGCATTTGTGTGTAATCACTACTTGTACTGTTAACCAACAATGGATAAATGCAGTAGAACCTGTCTCCAGAATAGGGCACCATTTTGCCTTGAGTTAAGTTTTGATTAACTTTGTACTAATGAAAATATGTAAAGTGAAATACACGTGTATTTTCAGAAGGTCTAAAATCAGATGAACATTAATTACATAGCAAAAGCTGCATGATAATAGTGTAGGATTAAAGAGTACAAACATAAAAAAATTAAAGTAGGAAGGCAAAGCTTAAGATTAAAGTACAGTGGGATAAAAGTAAAACAAATTCTGTAAAAAATATAACAAAATTTTGCAAAATACTAAAATAAAGGGAAGGTTTTATTACCTTCCCCTCCTCCAAAAGATGATAACCTATAATTAGCTGCAGAAACAGTGGGAGCTGAGATGGTAGCACGTATCTAAAGCATGGCCCTAACTATGGAATTGGGAAATGATTCTATACCAGACAATTACAACTGAAACAGCAATCTTGCAAAATATATTTTTGTCCCTCATTTTCTCTGTAAACTATCTATCTCTGAACTTCTGCATGTTGTGTTAGGCCTCGTGTAAGTATTTTATGTTTGTGAGACCAGTGGCTCTCATAAATAACATTAATTATTTTCATATGCAATTTTTTGTAGAACTGGGATCTCAGTTCGCCACATCCCCAAAATGAGAACCATTAACATGCAGAAATCAACACCAGGGAGAGGAATCATTACCTGTAATACATTCAAACACTAAGTAGGATTCAAAAAGAATCAGACATAAATATGGATGGGAAAAAAATCAATTATGACAACAATTTTAAAAAAAGCAGCAAATATAAAATTATTTTGAATGGTATATGTGGATATGTTCTTGGGACCCTCAATCATTTCTGACTAATATGAAAGTTTTTTCAGTAGGAGTAATGGTGGATTTCTCCAAGTTTGCCATTGCCAGAGCTCAAACCTAGATGAATTGCTGCTCTAAGCCAAAGTGTCTGTATGCATGTTCCCATATCACTTATTTGTTTGTTTGATGTCTAACATGCCTTGGGGAACCTAGTCAAAAACTTATAAACCATTACAAATATAAATGCAGTCTGCTGGAGGCTAGAAAGGTACTTGTAACTAGCGAACTGTGGTTCATAATCTTGGCTATACTTTTAGTAATGTAAAGGCCTCGGTGCTGCAAGCAGAGGGTATCCCTGTGCACATCAGTGTGCCCCATGCACAGGCAAGGATTCCATGCCATTTCTCTGTTTGTAGAATTGAGGCCTTAAAGTGCACTTTCTATTTATTCTTTTATCAGACATCTGTGCTACCTTCAAGAAATAAAATTGCATTTTTGTACCTATGTCTCACTTATGTATTACCAAATAAAGTGGACCAAAAGCACTCGGACGTTATATTAAAGCATAATAATTGACTGACCTGTCACTGTTCTGACATAACCTAGCATTTGGGGCAAGATTATTAAGCTATTTTATGTTATCACTGCAATATAAATACAAAAGTAACGATTAAAACAATTTTTATTTTTCCTTTTTTCTTTCCTGCACACAAAATCATGAAAACCCATGAAAAAATAACAGGGCCAAGATCACAAGAACACTAATAAAAAGTTGACAAATTGTAAGATCTGCAGGTAAAACCTACTGCTGGTGATTTAATTGCTAGTCATTTGGCTGTCTTAGCTGCTTCTAACTTTGGCTGCTGTAAATACTGCTGTTTAATATTGCTCAGCTCACTGTTAAGCAGCACATAACATCTGACTTCTCACATAGCGCATTCTAACAGTTTTTTTGCAGGCTGCTTGGCCATCATTGTTCTACTTGTGGATTTCTAGAACTGTATGGTTTATCTCTGTGATTATTGTGAAAGGATGGAAAAGCAAACTAATTTAACAGATTCAGGTTTTGCTGTATATTGTAGCAAAGCTTCTGTCTTTTTTGGGGAATTTCAACATAGCAAAGACACAAATCATTGTTCTCTTGCCCCCTCTTT
>NW_010109882.1:39513-40696 GCF_000699245.1 Pterocles gutturalis
CTCCAATGTGCATAAGGTGTACAACTTTTCTATCTAATTTTCATCTGCTGATGCATCAGGGAAGTCCAGAGGTCTACACTCACTGAATCTTCAGATTAATACTTAGGTGTTCTGAAAGAGGAGGATGGTCTATAAGATACACAAGAAGCACATGAGAGGCATTGTCTGTAGAATTCCAGTCTCTGGAATCTCATAGCAAATTTGTCAACTTCCTTCACCAGAGGTTAAATCAGAACCCCTGCTAAACATTAATATATATACTCATCAATACATACAATTCATGTTCCCTCTTACCTGCATGTTTTCCCTGGGAGGTCTGGTCCAACAGTGGCTTAGAATAGCATCTTATGAGCCTCTGAGAAGACTCTATACATGGCGGTTGATCTTCACAGTGGGGCTGCCCCAAAATACCCACTGTGCAACCAAACTGGCTTCCTACAGTGCACAAAGGAGAAGAGAGAAATATTCAAAAGTTTGGACAGAGATCTGCTCCTTCGCTTCCTCCTCCCAAACGCCACTAATTACAATTTGCTTCAATATAGTTATTGTCTAGAGTTCTCCAGTCCTTTCACCTGATATGGAAGTCAAGCTCTGCCTGTATTTAATAATGATGCTATGTGGAATATATTCGAAAAGAGACAAATGTTGTCTTTAGACCTGCATACAGTTGGGACTTGGTATTGTTTTATTATTCCCCCATGAGGGAAGCAAAAGGCTTAAGTGTCAACAGTAGATTGCAGTTGCCAACAATGTGGGACATGATAGCTCTGCTGGGATGTTACAGAATGAAACCCACATCCACTAATTATATTCCTAAATAGACTGCAGGTTACACGCACCCTATACAACCTGTAGGGCTGTACAAACCTCGAAATCATAGTTGTAATTTAAACCAGGAATCAGTTTTAGGATGAATGTTGAGATAGCAGAGACGTCAGCTCGTCTAACTAAACTGTATCATATCCTTCTTTGGCTTTTTCCTCTGTGCCAGGCAGGCACAGACAGGGACAGACAGATGACAGTGACACAGTACCACGGGGCTGGGCTAGCGGCCTGGGCGCTGGGTCCGCGCTGCCGCGTCAAACCGTTAACAGCCGTTCCTCAGGACACCTCTGTGTGAACGCCGGCAGGCTCCAGCGGAGCGGCAGCTGCGCAGGTCTCATCCCCTCAGCGCAGCTCTCCA
>NW_010109883.1:0-30208 GCF_000699245.1 Pterocles gutturalis
CGGTATAACGGCCACCGCCGAAGGGTGGCAGGGGATGTTCTTCTTTGAGCAACCTGGTCTCGGGGGAGGTGGGGTTGGAACTAGATGGTCTCTAAGGTCCCTTCCAACCCAAACCGTTCTATGATTCTTCAAAGCGAAGTGTGTGGGGAGAGGGGGCGGTGTGGTGCGTCGGGGCATCTGGTGTAGGCCTGAAACCCAAAGACCTGAGGCAGGCTTTGGGCGTGCAGCTCCCAGGGGCTCCTGTGGCCTGGAGCCCGGTGCTCCCTCCCCTCTGCTGCGCACCACAGGTGGAGGTGCTGCCTGTCCCTGGCAGCGACTGCTCTGAGATGTGCCTGCGTTAGGGCAGCTTGCTGTACAAAAGCGCCATCTCCCATTTGCCCTGGCGCTTTTGCGTGGCTGCGGACAGATCCCTGTGCTTCCAGTTCACTTCCATTAGCTGAAAACCTGGGTTAGCACATGCATCTTTTCTGTTGGGAGAAAACAAGTAGTTACAAAGCGTACAGATGCACTTGCAGATACAAAGACTTCGTTCAGAGTGGCAACTTATAGGAACCAAGCTATTATAAATAGCAAATTTTTTTTCCATGCACAGCATGTTTTCTTTAGCTAAAGGCAATATGTATTTTGTTTTAAATTGAATCATCTCTGGGGATAAAGTGTGGTTTTAAATTTACTGGAAAAAAGTTCTATTTTCAACTAATTATAGGAAACAAAGTATAGTTTGAGAGGGTCACCAAACCTCATACGCTTCAAATTTTGTATGGTTTGTTCTCTTCTAATTATAATGTCTCCTTTTCACGGTGGGCAGTCTCACAGCCTACTCAGACTTCTTATTTGCGTTTTAATTGATAAAAATGTCAGCGTCATTTCACAAGAAGTAGTAGTGGTAAGGTACATGCTGCAGCAGCATGTTCTTAATGTCTTTCAGAACAGATTTTCATCTGGAGATATTGGTATAATATCCATCAGATTTACTCATACAGCAATGCATGAGATACAACGCACTGACAATTTGCAGGCTCAGTGTGATTGTGAACGAAAGATGACTTCTTGTAGTCAAGATGAAAGATTTGCCAGAGAAAGATTTGCAATCTAAGTAGGTGGATGAATGATTAACCAGCTCCTACTTTATACCTTCTCATTGACAGCCTGTGTGACTACCCAGAGGTACAGGTTAGTCTCCTGGGTCTGGAAGTATGGCTGACTCTGCATAATGCACTTCAGAAGCAGTGTTTATTATTTTCAGTGTTTATTACTCGCCTGGGTGATTGACTTGTGCTTTGGCATAGCGCTGGTACCGTCGGCCCAGTACGGACAGTCACCAGCTAGGAGCTTGGCTGCACCAACTGACACATCTAAGGAGGGGATTTGTGCAGGCTCCAGCTGCCTGCTCTGGTCTTGTCCTCATGGGCAAACTTCCTCAGGGACAGAATTTCAATACAGTGCTGTTTCCTAAGGAGCTGAAAACTATAGTTCAGGAAAAGGTAACACATGAGCAAAGCTGAGTCCTCCTTCCCCAGACAGATATTTTACATGTATCCTCCCCAACATGCTGCTTCCCTTTCCCTCTCTCAGTTGGCTGTCTGAAAATTCACCAGTGAAACCACATAGCTGAAGAATGTAATACACTGATTTCAAGAAGCAATGGTTTAAATCGAGTACTTTATTGACAGCAAAATAATTACAGGCAAATTGATAGGCACTCATTTAAAATGTACTCTTAGCAATGCCATTGTCATGGAGCATGTTTTTAGGTTTCCATCAGGGCTCCAGTCCCCTCTCCTTGACTTCATTCCTCCAGCTCAGCTTTTTCTTTCTGGTCATGGATGCTCCTCTAACTCCTTCAGCTCACTCTGATTGGCTTGTTAGTTTCTACAGCTCAGAAAGCACATCCCTTTCTGTTCTAAGTATCATACAGTCTGGTTTAAAAGACCAGATCTAATACTTTCCTTTTGTTCCTTTCTCCAGGGCATTTTTCATTGATTCAGCTCCAGCTTTTCAGTGAACTTCAGCAAATATCTTTCCTTACACAGGAGCTATTTGTATGTTCTACATTCTTGACGTTTTTCCTTGACTTCTTCATTTTCTTTTGTTCTGGGTTGCACCTCATTTGTGAGTCATGTTATATTTAAGGCTTTTCACAGACCCCACAGGCAACGTATAATTCATTCATGTGCAGTGAGCTGAAATTCAGATATTTCGTATGTATGGAGTATATATGCCTTTCCCAGATAGCTGTGTGCTCTGCAGCAAATTATGTGATCCTTGAATGTGATCTAGCAAAGCATATGTTCTTTCTTAAGCTAAAAGTAGACCTGTCATTCATGTAAACTGGTTAATTTCTGCAATTGTTCACATTTTCTGTATTCAACAAAATTCAGAACAAGAAGGGAATAATGGTAAAAGTAATAATAAAAATTCTTTAAACTTGTTTTTAATTTGTGTGTTTTTCATGTCTCATATCTCACATAAAAGTTTACAACTTCAGTAGTAAAGGCATACTGGGACATATTCCTTACCCCATCCTACCAGTTTGATGTCATTCGATTTCATTGTAAAATCAGTTTAGCAGAGAGGAGATGAGACCATCCACAGCTTCTAATTCAATACTAAGGGAGATAAACATATACAATTACCAATAATATTTGCTGCAGAAATCTGATATTCTTTTCCAATTATCTAAGCACAGAGGGTGAAATTCATCTGTGCAGAGGGTTAGACCAAACCCTATGTATTAAGGCTCATTTTGGAGACCATATTGAAAGTGAGTATAAAATTTGTCCTAAAACAGTCATTACTGCAAGGCAGGATCACAAGATTGAACTAGATAACTGCATAAGTGTGCATGTGTGTTTACAATAATAATGGTATGTTAAAAAGAGTTGTTGCTCATTTTAGGTACCTGCTGTACACACTAAGTAGACCTAGCTTTACCAGGCTGTTTTGATGTATCTCTACCAGACTACCTAACACACTAGATGTCCTGTAAAATCCTTTGTTTGTGTGTGTGTACAGAGCACCAAAGGTGACTGAATACATAATTTTCCACATACAAATAACAGCACTGAATTCAGTAGAGCTACTTCTCTCTAATGATAACCATGTAAGCATTTGCAGAGATAGCATCTATGTGTGTATATATTTACCCTTAATTTAATGGCAGGCTTCAAGTGATCAACTAAATGATTTAGCAGTGAGATTGTTATCAGTGTGCTTTCTGGGTTTGCATTTTTTCTTAAAAGCATTACAGCCATTGTTCAAAGCTATTTCACGCACGCTTCTGGACCACAGAAGTGCACAGATGAAGCTCTTGCACTACCCAAAATAGCTTCTGGCATGTAGAATTTTTGTTCTGACCTCCTAAGGATAATTGTTTTCTTGATTGTCATCTTGAACAGCAACAGACACAGTGTGGCTTCTAAAAAATTTGTCCTAACATTTTTCTCTCCCCAGTGAAGAAAACTAATATATCAAAGTTAATTTCATCAACTCCAGCTCTGGGAAAAATGGATAATTTGAAGAGATAGTGACAAATACTGTATACATTGACAAAAAACTTCGTAATAAATCTTCCAGATTTTCCTAAAGGATCATAGATTGTAGAAGAAGAGATGGAATATGGAATAAGAAAAAATAAAAGCCTGTTTCAACATGAAAAGACCATGACCGAGATACTTATCATAAGAATAAGGCATTTCTTTTATTTTTTAATTTGATAATCATAGTCCTTTCTATTTTTAAATCTGGTGTATTCTTTCCTCTGATTGTGTGACAAACCTACACAAGTAACAGTGAAAACTCTGGCACGTTCCTTCTCCAGAAAAAAGAGATTAAAAGACTATGCACAAAGTGCCATCAAAATTTTAAAGTAAATTATGTGAGAAACTGACTTCTCACTCTGTTTTTGTCAGTTCTGAGTAAGATCCTTACACAAAAACCCCACATGTCAAGGTGAGTTACTTTTTGATGCTCCATAATCCTGAGTCATTAAAAACTAGACTAGAACTACTATAGCAACCAGAGCACAAATTTTTAAGCTGTGTAGTTCTTAATCAGATTTGGAATGGTGTATTCTCCCAGCATCTTTCATAAGCTTTACACAGATTGCTGTCTCCATATTCTTGGATGGCAGTGCAAGCTAACATTTAGACTCAATTCACATAGAGATTCTCCGACATACTTCTACGTGCACCCATCTGTTAAACCAGCATTTGGTCTACTGACAATTTCAACAGCGCATGGGTTAAGCTAAAAATAGTTGTCTTGGCTAGTAAAAAGTAACACCATGTCCTTTAGAAAGAGGGAAATACACTTATTTATAAAATTGACTTTATAAAACTGTTCTTACTTTCAATTAAATTTAAGTTTTGCCTAGTGACTTTGTGAAAAACCGGAACAGAACCATATTTTGTATAACAGAAATATAGGTGCTCTGTTTCTACTTGGTCTCTGCAGATGTGGGAATGCTGCATGTATATGGGTGTGGACATGGTGTTAGACACTCTGCTATGACAGTTGTCCTTTTTGGCCTCTTGCTGTTGAGAACAAGTATTTTTGCTTCACTCTGGTGTCTGAAAGGCCACATAACCTTACAGTAGCTTTTATGAACCTCTGTTCAGCATTTCTGCAGGTATAGTATTTATTTTCCACTATTGCTTGTGACTTGAGTCAAGGAGCATACTGTTGAAATGCACGATTTAAATACTGAGAGGGAAGGGAATGACCTGTCCCTCTGAAATGCATGCAAGATGTTCCCTGTGAGCTGCATTCTGAACATATCACAGCTGAGAAACATAATTCCAGGGCTGCAGGATGATGATTTGGACAAAGAGAAATGAAAGACTCTCTTTTCTAGCTTCTCACTCACAATGCAAATATACATACGCTCAAGGGTTATTGACAGCTGTGACACCTAGATTTCTGCCTTTCTGCTACTAGAAGGTATGTGAATTTCCTTTTTAAATGTTTGTTTTGATGTATAAATGTGTCCTTTCTCTAACTTGGAGTTTAAAAATACTAAAATCTCTCTGTGTCTGAACAATTGTCTTGGCTTGGATTTTGGGCATCTAGGAGTATGCCCTGCTGCCCATGGTGCCTACAGACTCTATTTTTATGAGCCAGCAGAGCATATGACATAACTGTGCCCTCACATCATGTTTAGTCGTAGCAATGTAGTAACATAAGTAACACACCTATATAATTGACAAAAATAATGCCATACTTTAGCCTATTCAGACAGCCATTAAAAGGAAACCCAAGTAGTTTTCTTTAAGAGAACAGGCTGACAGAGTATAGCGAAGTTTGTTTGTAAGAATGTCCATAAAGACCTGTTTCCCTGAATACAACAGAAACAAGCAACCAAAAGCAGTTTCCTTGCTCAGAAATCACTTTTTCTAGTAGTTGAGTGTCCTGGTGAATGCTTCCGCTATTCCTTTGCTGTCCTCTGTATTTCTTACTAGCCCTGTGTTTGCTACAGAGTTACTTCTGTAAGTAACTCCTGAGGCTACATGTTAACTGATCAGACTTCATCCCAAACCGTCAAGTGACTCCTTTGGTGGCTCCCTATTATTCCTCTGCACAAGGCCATTAAGAAATTGAATTGCTTCATCCTGTCAGTTCAGAAGAAGAGTGACTTAATTGAGGCAATTAATCTGAGGCAACATTAATCTGCAGCAACCACTAATGTAACACTAAGACACTCCAGAAGCTTCAGTGTCTGTATCATGAATGCATAGAGATGCACACTTCAGAATCTTGGTAAATGGCTTCTGGTTTGACAGGCTGATGACTTTCAACCCTCGTCTGATGAAATGACATTTCCTAACCATTCCTAAATTGGCTTGCCGACCTGCAACTCCCCCATTTAGTCATCACAATAACTCAAAAGGTCCCATTGAGAGGGACCCATAAAAATTTGTTTCCTTTAGCAGATGCTTAAAGTAACTCAAAACCAGCTTCTTCCCACCAAAGTATTATTTAGTCCCTTAGTGTAAAATGAGGAAAAGGCTGTAACCTCTAGATCTTAGCCATATTTTTTTCTTTCCAGGATTTATGACACAGCCTTCTCTTCGCCTGAGAGAAAGACATCTCTTCCAGCATTTTCTCAGAGACCTAGGCTGAGGTTTCACTAGATAATGGAGGCATTCAGGCAGGTTACTGCCACAGAAAGGGACAGTCCTCCTTTCTTTGTGCTGCCCATTTCCTACCCCTGGATGCAAAGACACAATTCCCAATCTCTCCCCAGGCTTTGGTGTTCATTTGACACCCGAGTGAGTTGTCTACACTGACAGACTATTTACTTCTTGGCTTGGCTAGTTTTCTGCTGGTCTAGCAAACTAAGCAGACTCATCAAAGGGTGACAGGAGGCTTCCAAAAGAGTTGGGAGTGTGTGGCCAGGCCTGAGGAAGGACAGAGTCACTCTCCTTCAGAAGCAGGGAGACATTATATAGGCTCAACCACCACATGAAATCTCACACGTAGTTCTAGTGTGACTATTAAGTCACTATTTTTCCTCTCTGGGAAGGTTTCATTAATGGTTTGGTGTCCTTTGGACCTGGATTCTGGCTTGTGGAAAATAAATCTGCTAACTAGAGTAAGGCAAGTGAGCACTGCTGAGTTAATTCCCCACACTCCTTTACCCACCATTTTGTCTTCCCCATGGAGGTTGTGTCTGTCTTCGTTTCACTTTCTGTTTGTTTCCATGTGGCAGCTAGCAAATAGGATTCTGTGCAAACGCAGTAGTGAGTGGGGGGCTAGATCATTTTCATATTAAATAATAAAAATAACTTTCTCATTCTTGTCAGTCTTCATTTTAAAAAGTGACAATCTTGAGAGGACATGCTGACCACACACTAAATCCTGGTGTACAGCAGCAGTGGCATGGCACAAGCCAGGACCCCAATTGAAACTCACACCCCAGCCACAACCAGGCAACGCTGACATTCATCTCCCATGTCCTCCTGCCCCTTCCTCCCAAGCATGTTTGGGTCGTGGCCACTTCCCTGCGTCTGACACTGGTATAGCTACTTCTTTATGATTATGTGTCCTGGTTTCATAATGAAACAGTCAGAGTACAGTTTTCCTTCAAGCACTAACTGGGATCTAAAACACTGGTTTTTGCCAAGAGCAGACAGTTGGCTCCAGGTTGCATTAAGCATTTCTTGATTTGTGTTTTCATTTATGTGCATTTTGTTGCTCTCTCCCTGTAATGGAACTGGCTCAAGAAAGTAAAGGCTGGTCCTAGAAAAGTTCTGCGTTACACTTATTTTAAGACAAATGGGTGGATAGATAGATAGATAGATAGATAGGTGGATAGATATGAAATGGCATTATCTCAACTAGATTAATTACAGTAAAATTAGCTTTCTACTTGTATATATAATTATAGTTTAAAGATACAATTTTAAAATTGAGTTGGTTTGATTATTTTCATTATTAGTGTTTTAATTACTTATTTAGGACTGTGGTCTGATAAGTAGAATAACTAATAGGAAGTTGGAACATTTCTGTCTCTGCATCTGAATCTTGACTTTACATGGGATATATAACTCAAAGTTCTTAATTTTTAATTTCTGATCTTGGTTTGTATTTAAAACTCAAGAGCTGAATAAAGAATTTTGATCACATTAATTAGAATTTTTCCACCTCCAGTGTTCACAATTTAAGATTCAAAAGATTTAAATTAAAGCCTTAATAAAGATATAAAGGTGTGCTGGAGATAAAGCACCCAATGCTGCAGCTTCTTTTGCAGTGGGAATTTTGATTAAGCAAAGAGGTGCTCTGAAAAAACACACTCTTGTGTGTTAGAAAACATTAAAATGATTTCTGTGCTAAAATATCTGCATTACAGTTCTGTGGGCTCCTATATTTAAAAATCTTAGGTTTTGCATAATTTTTAAACTGTGCATACTATTAAATCTTATGATCTTGTTAAAATCACAGTGTTACTCCCAGGAAAATAAATGGCAAATGATTACTTCAAAAGGAGAAGGATCTGGCCTTACTCTCTCATCACTTTGCATTTAGGTAAGATTGGAGGAGAAGCCTAACTATATAGGAAAAGGAAACAGTGTGAAAAAAAAAAAAAGTCTTAAAGTACCATTCTGATGCCTTCTTTCTGTAAAAAATAGCTAATCCATACTTAAAGTCTATGTCACTGCTTTTCTGTATTGCATATTTCAGAAGATCCTTACTTTCAAAGAAACACCAGGCAGTTCCTAACACCAAACAGGAATATCCTGCAACCATATCCTGCATACAATCACTGTCATATAACACTCATGCTTCTCTGGAGTAAGCACAAAGGAAACCACATTTCTAATATTTTATACCCCAAATATAGGCAGTAGTTTTAATGACAATTTCCTCTAGAAGTATAATAATTGTGTAGGTGATACATACGTGGGTCACATTAGACACTTGCTCTGTCTAGAGGATGTCTAGATGCATTAATTTATTTTTATTTAAAACAGCCAAGGCTAGATTTAGGAACTCCTGCTTGTTTTAATGAGTTTTTATTAGCTCCCACTAATATCCCACTGAATGCCAATGGAGTTACTTACGCAAGTAAATGATTTCCAGTATAGGTTCCAAAATCTGAAATTTAATTATGTCTTAGCTTATGATGGGGTTATACAACACACAGACAATTTCCAGCCCGACTATTCAGGTTAAACATATTGTAGCAGATCTGGGATCGCATGCCCCTGTTATATAACGTTCCCACAGATTCACGCTTCAGCTTTAGTAATGAGATGAGGATCAGGCCTCAAAGAAGCAATTACCCCACACCATCATCATGCATAGAGAGATAAAGCTAAATATAACATAAAGCATACCATTTGCCCATACAGTGCTAAATGAGCTCCATACTCTAATCAAAACATAGTTAAACAAAAACAGGCAGTTACCTAGAAACAAAAGCACAAAAGTCTCTGTCTCTATCACATGCCTGAAAGCATTTATGGTCAGATCCTGCCACTGTTGCTCACGTTCTGCAGTACTTATGAGCGGTCCCATTGAGGTACTAGGGTATTAGAAACAATTGGGAAGTTAATAAATGCTTCATTTGCTTTTAAAACTGCCATAAAATAGGCACTATTTAGATTCAATATTTACTTTAATGATTCCAGTGGACAGTGGCTTTGCTAGGTTTGTATTACCTGGCCTGGGTACAAGCTATGAAAGCCCAGAGCTCAGCCTAAGCCTAAGCAAAATTCTGGTAGTCTAAATTAAATCTTGCCTAACTTAGTCTACACTTGAGCTTTATGCATCTCTCCATAGGCTACTGCCAGTAGCCAAGCTAGTTAGTTTTAAGGTAGCTCAAGCACATCTCTCTTGTGTCTTCTATATCTGTTGATGTTTCATGTGCTGGCATGGAAACTACATGGGATCAAATAATCAGCTGGCATAAACTTATTGTAACTACACTGGATAAAGGTCTGAACTTCAGATTTTAGTATTTTGGGTATAAGATTTGGGTTTCACTTACAGAAATACATATTTTGAGAGAGTCCAGACTAACTCTACTGAAACAGAGACACCTAATTCACTAAAGTGTGCTTGAGCGTAGAATTTGGTGGATACCCAAATGTAATGAAATACAATTGCTATGCTTCGCCTGAATGGCGTGGTGAACATAGATAATGTTCTCAGGTAAGCTAAAACCAACTTCTAGAAAGTTCAGTAGAAATCTGGCTTCCTTGATCCTCTCTGACCCACACAGTAGATTTTTGTCTACGTGTGTGTCACAAGGGATGCTGCTCAACACCTGGGCAAACATTTGAGACATCTACACAGTCTGTTTCTATTTAGTATTTAAATGTACTCTGAACCCTAAAAGTTAGTATAGGTTTACACAGTATGTCTAACTGAGCAAGTATAGACAGAGATGAATTCATTTTGTGTGTGCTCCAAGCTGCTGTGTATCTTGTCTGGAAATAAAAGAGCTCTTCCTTTCAGGTAACTTAGGTGTATGGCTCCTAGACCAAAGCTAGCTTGTTTCTGCCCAGCTTGGAGCACTAGCGAAACAAGCTGCTGTCTGTCTGCACCTGTCTGTGTAGACTGTTATGACGGGACATGGGTGTTGCAAGGCTCATAGTGAGGCCCTTGGGCTGGAGTCTGGGTGGAGGCAGGAGCCAGGTGATGTAATTAAGGCAATCTGGAATCAAGAACCATATAATACTCGTAAGACATATAATACTCATTAGCCTAACAGAGCAAGGCAAGCATACAGTTGGAGGTAGGGCTTGGCACCAAGAAGCCAGGGAGCTTGCACACGCCTTGAAAAGAGCATAGCTAAACTTCAGATGGAGCCAGGAAACCAGGGAGTGCAATTTGTGAAGTGGGTCCAGGAGAAGGAGCTGGCAGAGCAGCAGCAAGGACAGAGAGCTTGGGCCAGAACTATGACTGAAGAGACAGCAGATGCGAGCTGGATCCTGAATAGTGAAACCAGAGACAAGAACAGAGACCAGGGCTAGAGGCAAGGCAGAGAACAGAGTTCAAACCACTATACTTGTTCTCGGGACACCTTTTGTGTACACCCTATCTACCAACATCTGACAACATCTGTCTGCTGGCTATAACACCTGTTTTGGAAGCCAGGTCCACTTCCTGAGGGCACAGCACCCAATGACTGGCTGCTTGAGGGAAGAGTCATCTTCCTTGGCTAGTCATTGTGCAGTCGTACCTAGAAGGGACTGCGTTTATTAATTTTAATGAAGTTAGAGCAGGACTGTAAAGAAATCTGTGGAGTGTTTGTTTCCACACATTATTAATCAATATAATGAGGTGCAACCATGTAATCAGTCCCATTGAAACTTATAAGGCCTAGTAGGTATGCATATGCTTACATGTACACTTATTAAGTAAGCATATACTTATTAAGGTCTCTACTTCAATATAAGCAGGAGCCTTAATTTTTTAGGGGATGAAAGGATGTAATAAAAAGTGGAACTGGGCATTTCAGTACCTGTAGGGCTGAAGGTGGTGCAAGAGGATGGGTTAGCTTTCTGGCATGTGTGTCAGTCTTTATAATAAAACATTTTGCTGCAGACCTGTGTACATCTTTGCACAGTGCCTGTGAAATGACTGACAGAAGATTAATGATTTATAACTTATGATATTTATATTAATCTAACCAAAGAGAAACAACAACAATTATGTCTGTAGCACCCAATGCTCTGGTGCAGTGCATCAGAACTGGATATGAGTCTTTTTCCCTTGGTGCATTTTCTTCTAGCTGGAAAGCTGTGAAGCTTACATACACATGTGAGGAGCTGGGCTTCCGCCAAAGTGTCATTTGGCACTATGCCAGCTTTTGGTCCTTCAAAAACAAAAAAGCTTTTGGCCTTTGCGATTTAGGCAGTGCACCAGTTCATCCCCAGCTTACCTTTAGACTTATAATCTATTAGTAAGATTACTGTCAGCAATGAGATGGGCTTTTCAGGATGGGATGTTTTTACAAAACTATAAACGTACCTGAGAAAGCCTAAGTAAAGGGCATTAGCCTGCATGCTGAATTATCCGCATTTGCTTGTTTCCGTCAGATACCTGCCTCAAACAGAATTTTCTTCTTCCAGTGACATACTTAAGATTGCAAAATGCACTCACAGTAACTTATGTTTTGGATTTATTGACAGTGATCTTCGTTTCTACCAGGATAAAAACAAAACAAAACAAAACAAAACAAAACAAAACAAACCCACAACAATTTCAAATAATTGTCATATTTCTTGCACATTAAAGAAGGAAATTAAAAAGGTAATGTCATATCTTACATAATGTTTAGGATATGTATCTGAAGCAAATGTGAGGTTTCCAGTGCTTTGTGTTTTTCAAATTACTTCATCATGTCCCAGTAAACAGACAATAATCATGTATTAACCTTGTTCTAGCTGGAAGGTTTGGCAGATGTTTTTCTTTCTGAAGCAAGCACTCTTCTGTTTGCTGTTTATGAAGTAGTTTGAAAAGGAAAATTTTACAAAACATCAGGATTATTTTCCTCTGGGTCTACAACCTAGAATTCTATTGCATCAGTTTTAAGAAACACATGGGCTTCTCATGAAATAACCACATTTCTTTTAAATTCCATGCTGTACAAAAATAATTGATTTTCCATGACATTTAATGTATTAAAATGCATTAATTCAACATTTTAATGCACTGTTACATTATAGAGGTCCTAATTCTGTTGACAATAGGATTGATTCTTTGGTGCTATGTATTAGTGTTTCCCACAATCTGAGTTTGGTCATCAAAGGTAGGTGATCAGCGTTGCCCTTTGGATCTCTTTCCAGTGACTATGGAGTCCAAGAAGACTGCTCTCCTAAGATGGGTGCCTGAAGTCAGGCAGGATTAATGTCCCCCATTTCACACTCATTTAAACCAACAAAATGCAAGTGCAAAGTGGAATGAAAGGGTTTGGCTTCTAGTGGGATAATTTTAAACATCCCTGTTATGTTGTCTTTGCATGCCTGTAAATGGCTGGACAGTGAATCAAGCTGCTTCAATTACCTCTCAGCCCGCATAGTCTCATTGACTGTTTGCAACTGATACGAGCAAAGGAAGCAGAATCCAAAATGAAACTTACCTTGCAGAGCAACTGCCTGTAAGAAGTAATAACTGTAGTTACCACTCTTGGATTTCCACAGCTTTCAGTGTTGATCCCATGCTTTGCAGAACTGTTTTGGAAATGTGTGATGTTTCAGAACCTGACTCCCCATTCAATACTCAGCAGTCAGCTGCATGCTACTGTATGTTAGCACCGTGGTCACATCTACATCATCAAATAATTCAGTGCAACAGGAGCAGATCAGCAGTTGTAAATGGCTGTCACTGAGTCCTACATTTATATTCTCTCTGTATGGGCATTTTAGATCTGTTATTGTGATGCTCGAACTATTTCTAGGTTTATATTGTGGGTGGTGCCTACCATACATGTGGTTCAAAATCCTTCTGCCCTAATTAGGCCTGGAGTGCAGTAGATATGTATACTTTTGGAGCGAAAGTTACAGTTTCATTTCCTCTAGAAAGAATGTCTTCTCTATGCACCAAACCCACTATACCAACCAAGCCAATGCTCAGTGAGTGGGGATGATCAGAGGATTCACTTCAAAACCTCACTGCTATTCTGAACAAAAACCCTGCTGGAGGTGCAGCTTCTGGGTACTGAAGACTGTTCCTGCTCCACTGTATATCAATGACTAAATCCTCAGCAGGATCAGGACCACTACCTTTAATTAAAATGCACATAATATTACTGTGCATCTGGGCAATGAACTACATCACTCTGCTTTTTAAGCACTGCTAAAGCTTGTATTTAGAACAATGAACTAACTTTTCTTTTAAAGAACTGAAGATAGATGCTGATTTTCATTTTTTTTGAAGCAGATAAGACATTACAGAAGTTACTGTGAATATGTGAATGACAATAATCTAAAAACTTGTATTTCATTAAATATGCTCCTAATAAATCACCCTTAGTCTTCTTACATTTGTAGTGTTTCAGAACAATTTGCTGCTGTCCCAAGGCATGAACTTTTCATTCTGACAATGAGAGCATTTAATCTCCAGCTCACTTAAATAGATTCTTCCAGCTCAGAACAGAGAGGTCTGGCAGCAAAAGTATGTGTTAATGCCATAGTGATGAATGATTTAAAAGAGGTTATTTAACTTAGCTACTAATAAAAGTTATTTTCCTGTAATGTTAAAAATTTAATGTAAATAATAAAAACACCTGGTCCTTGTGCAGCCTCTGTAACATTTGATAACTGCTTTATGAAAGCTGTCATGTCTATTAAATCCTTGCAAAGATGCTCGAAAATTCAGGTTAAAAATCTATTATCTCACAAGCTCTGGTTTTACAAAAAAAAAAAAAAAAGGAGTTTACTAAGAACTCCTAAAGAATAGTAACCAAAGTAAAATGGAAGACACACAAAATAAGGTTAATTTTAAAATAATTTGAGTTAGCAGTGCAGAGCATGTACACTTTCTGAGGTTTTAGAAAATCAGCTGTAAACTAAGATAACCCAGACTGGAAAACAGCATCCATAGAATGAGTATAACTTGAGGAGTGTGCAGAAGCACTGGGGATGTTGTAAAATGAATCACAGCCTAGTTTTCTCTACCACATTTTCCTTAGATAATATATTTGAGGTGTTCAAGGGAGGCAAGAGTATAAGATAAGATAAGATAAGATAAGATAAGATAAGATAAGAGTAATACCCCTTTCTGCTGATAGTTAGTGTCATAAATCTGTTAAAATATTAATACTATAGTAACTGGCAGTAGAGGAAGATCCTGCTTTAGACTATAGAGCATGGAGGTACTTGCTCACTGCAGAAATGTGGATGTTTTTCTTTAGAAAAAGCTAGAGAAGTATTTTTGGTGTCTGGTGTAACAAAGTCTTTCCAGCATTCCAGCAATGAGTTGTATTTCAGAGGGGTCTGTTAAGGTAAAAGTCTTTGGGTGAAAAACAATTACTTAAAAAGAAACTACTGCTGAGTAGATATTGTGTGTGCCTTTAGTGCAGAGAAGCCTCAAATGCTTCCATGGAGTTATGGCAATAGTGACTCAAAATGATTCAGCGATTGCTGTTGCATAATAAGCACAGATGAAGAATAATTTTAAAAAAATGAAAAAGGCCATTATTTGAGCTGGCTTCCACAGATTTAAATTTTAGCAACTATTCCAGATGGGTTTGTGGATTGTCTGTCTTTATTGAATTATGAAGACTTGCAAATGAGAAGGTTGCAAAAATTGCTATTATGTTGGTATGTCTTTGCTGATAATTACGTGGACTTTGTATGTGTCCTGAAAGCCAGACATAACCACTCTTCCAGCTCAGCCCTCTGATGCCTTCCAGCTGGGACACTCTGTTGAACTGGGACATGAGATATACTCTGCCTTTCCTTGTTTCATAAGCCAGCCCTTTGGCACCCAGGCATTCAGGGACCTAAAGAAAGGCAAGGAAAAATTTCTCTCTGAGTTGCACCATTGAAGGAGATTCTTAAGACTGATCCTGAGCAGTGGCTCTATAAACAGATATGAAGACAGGTTTCCCCATAGATGGAATTAATGTACCAGAGTCTGGAGGCTGTAGACTGCAAACAGTAGAAGCAGAAAAGATATCTTGTCAATTTGGTTGTCAGCAGCCTGTTTGCATGCATAACTATAATTTCTGTGATGAGTAAAGACTGGCATATTTTAGAAGATGTCATCAGAATAATGATGAAGACTGCTAACGTAGCAAATCTGATGCGGCTACCATTATGTATAGGTAGGATCCTTTTTCATTAGTGCATGCCTGGATGCTGCATTAATCCTCAGTGAAAGCAGTCCTTCACCAGCAATGCCTGTGTTCCTATAACTAGGACTGTTCCTGTTGCTGACTCCAACTTTGTGTCACTATTACATCTCAGAGCCCTCCTTTCCCTCCATTATAATTCCCAGTGAGTTTTTAAAACTCCTCTTTCCCAGTACTTCCACCTCTAAAGCATAAAGGTATTAGTTGGTGCAGATCTACAGAAAAAAAGGCCATTCAAAGTCTAGCTCCTTGACTTTCTCAGGAAAGAAGCCATGAGCTTCCTCAGTCTATGTGGAGAAGAATCAGTGATAAGCTTGGCTGCAGAACAACCTCAGGAATAATGATGAAACTCTGGAAGAATTATCACCGTGAAACATCCCATAGCACAGGTCCTTGATCCATTTCAGTTTATTCCACTAAGCTTTTGGCACCTTGACAAGACAAATATCAGTCAGAATCACAAGTATAGTCAGGTATCCCATCACTGTTGACATCTAGCAGCCTATTACTCATGTCCTTCATGTATTCATTATACTGGGATCTACTGAACTGCCCTGAACGAGCCATCTAAAGCAAATTAAATACTTCTAAGAACATCCTTATGGAAAACTTTAAAGAGTTTTCTTATTTACAGTATTCTCCTCGCTCATCAGATACTTCTTGGTGGCCTTCCTGTGCTATACTTGAAAAGCAAGTATAGAAACTTAATCAGAAGAAAGAAGAAATAGAAAAAAAGGAGGTAATAAACTCTAACTTGGTCAAGAATGTGCAGAAGCTAAGATGCGAAGGGAGTATCTTTTCAAGAGAGGATAGAAAAACCAGAAGGTGGTTCAGGGAGCATACAAGATGTTTTGCAGACCTTCAGATACCAAAAGAGTGTATTACAAACCATTAGGACACAGAAGATCCTAAAACTTACTTGTCAGCAGGTACTGGATGGTTTTGTGATCTAGGTCACAGCTATCTTCTGCCCCATGATAACATATTATGGCCAAACCAAGTCTTTTCACTTGACCACAGTGTAACTAAGGGGAATGATACTCTAATCTTTGATTTGTGTAAGAATGGTCAGTACCCTGAAATCTTTTTTTCCTGGCTTAAATCTTCACAGAAGTATCTGTGTGCTATTATTTCTTGTGTAGATCATGATTTACTTGAACTGACATATTCATTTAAAATCAGCAGTTCATTTAAAGTCTATATGCAAGCCAACTACAATGACACAAATTATCACAAAGCAGATATTCCTCTGATTCTGACATACCGTCAAAGTACGCCCTTAAGGCCTCCTTCTGGTGCACATCTCCACAGTCTAGTCTGATAATTGCCTTTGTGTCTGGCAGTTCAAAATCAGCAGAGGTATTTCTGTCCCTACCCCCTTTTCTGGTAACATTTTCCTTTTTGTTTTATAAATATTCTGTGAAATGCAACATTCAAATATCACAACAAAAATATTTTGGCTTACTTAGACACAATCTAATTATGAGGCTTTTCCAGCATCAGTCTACAAAGACACATTACACGGTCATTTTGCATGGCAATGCAAAATCTTCAAGCTATGCTCATATCCACCTTTGCATCCCAGTGGCTCCACAAGGAATAGGAAAAATAGGTGGTTCCTCAGGAAGCTGTTGGTCTGGCAACAATACCAATGTGAATGTGCCAGTCTAGGAAGACGTCTCCCCTTAGGACTTTCAAAAAGCTTTAAAAGAATCTTTTCATTCTGAAGACTTATCATGGACCTCCCCAACCAGTTGTGTTCTCAGTAATGATATGTCCCCAATGATCCAATAACATTTTCACAACTCTGGCAAATTAGCTCTTTTTCTTTCATTGGCAAAGTAGAGAAGAGGCTGTGGGTGGCAAAACTGGGATATTACTTCCTGCTAAAGTACAGTCTGGGAGGGAAACTGCATCACATTCCTCTGTTACTTTCCCTTTATTGCCTGTGGTCACAATACCATGCAGCAAGGTGTATTTAGCATCTTGGCAGTCTTGGATGAAATGCATTAGATCTTCTGGTTTCCACATAATTGCTAAAAACCCCAGATAATATTCTTCAGCAGTGCAAGTGTCATCCTCCTTTTCCTCCATCAAAGCTCTCAGCATTCAGTGCGTGCCAATTTGGAGGGCTGGGGCTGAACCCTCCAAGAGAGTTGTCTTCCATAGCCTCTTTCCTAGCAATCGTCAAGGTGTATATCACAGTTCAGCCTCACTTCTCATTACTAGTTTCACAGTCCTTGTAGCTTTACCTTACCAAATGTAGGTGTTATTTAAATACCAGTAGCATTCAGGAACTAATTTACTGTCTACTCCAGTTATTCTCACTGCTTCACAGGGAGTCATTTTAGCAATTGTTGAAATTCTGCAAATAATAATAAAACAAAACACAACAAATGGATGCTCTGTGTCTCCAATACCAAAACATCTATTGACCTGCATACCACCTGTATTTCTACACAAGTTAATGAAGAGAATGAATCATGACAAGATAAAGAATATAGATGTTACAAAGGAAATGCAAAATAAAAAACAGGAGCAGGGAAGATTATGGGAAGCATAGGCTGGTATGTGAGAATTTTTCCCTATCACAAACCTAAAAAAGGGATTTTGGACTCACAATGCAGTGCTAAGCTGCTCCCCGGGACAGTACACTAGCAGCCAGTGAGGTGAGGGACGCTGGGGCATGTCACCCAGCAGGGTTCCCCAGGGAAGGCCACCATGGGCAAAAGCCCTGGCTCTTCACCGGGTCTGCCTGACCTGTGATGCTGGCAGCTGCGTGCCAGAAGTAACCCTGGTGGGCAAACGTCCTCGTGCCAACATGACCCTGAGTATTTGAAAATAAGCCAACTATAAGCTCTGCCTGAGAATCTGAGCTCTGCCATAGCAAAGAGAAGGTGTTAAAACAAGTACTTTACTACAATATTCATATGGTTTCTCTCCAAAGTGCGTCTGCAGCTGCAGCTTGCTGGTACCTGCAGTGGTGGCCTCACAGGCCTCCAGGCAGAGTTAAGGCTGCATTTCAGAAGTGGATGTATTTCACCTCTGTACTTCCTACATTTTATGAGCCCGAGTTTCTCCCATTTTAATGATTCATTTCCTACTTTTTAGAGACTTAATTCCTGCAAGGACAGGGCAGGTAGGTTAGCTCGGGAGTGTTCTTTTCCCCAGCCAGGAGCTGTACAGCTGCAGCTGACTGCCCCAAATGGCTACCACAGTCCAACTTCACCACCTGAAAAAGTGAATTTTTACATGGCTGAAGATACATTTGTATCCTAACGTTTGCTTCTAATGCAGTTTCTCTGTGTGCTAAGTCTGAAGCATATGTGATTAGCATGGGAGCTGTCTGAGCCACAGTCTGAGCTGCTGTGTGCTTAAGAACATGTTAGCAAAAACAGTGATTTTCTTAACACATATTTTGGGGGAAGAGTATAATTCTGAAAATCAAACTAGACTTGACCACTAAAGCTTTTCCAGCATTAGCTACATTAAATGTCAAGAGCAACAGGAATGAGAAAAGATATTTCACTCAAAATTGCCACCTTTGAACAGTAAGTACCATTCTGTCTTTACAGACATTATCAGAGCAGCGGTGTTGAGTTTGAAGAGAATAAGTTCAGGCCACAGACTGTTGTCTTAAAGAGGAATGGAAGTCTTTTGAAAGTATTTAAATTATATCCATTTAAAATTGGCAGTGAAAACATATTTATAAGTCAAGATAATCTTTGTAAAACATTAGAGCACCAACATATTTTACAAAGCTTGTCCTGCAGTTAAGGAAAGTTTGTGACTTTTAACCAGAACCAGAAAGAAAGAATAAAGAGCTGGTTTGCAGGAGACCTTCTGCTTGCAGAGGCAAATGTGGCAGCCATTATGCACTTAGCAGTAATCAACTTTGTTTTGATACTAGTTGTGCTGAAGACCGGGATGTTGGACAAGGCATTGGGGTTATTTCCCTTTTATTTTTCAGAATATGCCCTGAAAGCTTCAACTTCCAGAAACCCTTGGACAATATCTTGTTTGAGAGATGAAGCCACTAATTGTTTAGGCTTCTGTCCACAGCATCAGAAAATGAGATTTGAACATGACCTCTCAGCCTAGGGGTGAGAGGGCCACAGCCTGAGCCACACTGACATGTCCCCACTGCTCCTGCTGCCCAACCGCCCTGTCCCCACTTTCAGTGCCATCGTGTGATCTCCATGACATAGTTAGTTACTACTGCTCTTTATGGACAAAGTCCACCCCTTCTTTTTCTATACCATTACAAGAACAGCTTTTGAAAAGGTTAAAAGTAGTGTGTTGCTCTAAGCCCACATTTAAGAACTGCTGAAATGGATAAATAAGTCAGAATTAATCAAAGGGAAGAAATAAATTTTATAGTGGATATGGATAAAGGCAAAGAAGTCTTTTACATTTTAAAAGCATAAACCAGAAAATAAATTAATTGCTGAATGGGTAGAGCAATGTTTTGGTACATGATAAAACAGACAGACTTCAAGAAACAAAAGGAATAAAAACCTTATTTAAATGGTGGCTAAAAAGAACTTGCCTTTCATATTATAGAAAGGCCCTAAAGAAATTTCAGATTTCGTGTAACAGTCATTTATGATTGAAAATTGTTTCTATCTTAGCCATTTCTAAAGCCATTTTATCCACCTATGTGGATAATATTTTTTATGTTGATGTGAACAGAAAGTGAAAAGATTGTTCAGTCTATTTATCTTATGAAAGAGAAAAGATACAGACAAGTAGATAGAATGGATGGATGGACGGATGGATGGATGGATGGTGGGCTACATACACACAGATGACACCCCTATCCCTGCCTCCCCCAGGCACCCCGCAAGAATAAGTGAAAGAGAATGAACGATGAAGCTGGATGTGTCAGTAGTCCTTAGCATACACCTAGTATAGATTTTGACAGATTTCAAAAATATGAGTTGGAATTTTGAGACAGAACATACATAATAGAAAATCCTTTAAAACTCCTAGGTTTGCATGTAGGGGCAAATGTTTTCCCCTGGGCAAAATCTGAACAAACAGGAGATGTGCAGGTGTCAGGGTGGGGCTATAAAAATCCCTGAGGGTCATTGCATGTCTGTTCCACAAATACTATGTTTTTAGGATTAAAGATGGTTAAAAAACTTCCATCAAGATAAATTCCCTCCAAGCGAAAATGCCCCCATGTTGAGGGACTTCTGTGAGAATGATCCATTTTTATTGATTTTTTTTTAAAAAAAACCCATTATTTCAAAGGCAGTTTCAGCTAAAACACATTTCCTGACCATCTTGACTTAGGAATTCACATCGCTGCAGGCTGCCTGCGCAAGGCAGAGTGACCTTTAGAGCAGCATAGCTCAGCACAGCCCAGGCTGAGCTTTTTCCCACCCCCTTCTGCTGTACAAAGCCCTGGCTAAGACAGTGACAGTGCAAGTCTGGTTTAGCTCTGCTTGGCACCTGGAGTTGAGATCTGTGGAAAATGCCAATTTGAACTCGAGCTATTATCCAGAGTTAGACCCCAAGCTATCTTGTTTTTCTTGCTGTTTTAACCTGTTAGTTAAGTGAACTTAGCTGTTAACAAGGCACTTCTTTTTCCCCTGTAGACATTCCATAAACAGAGAGTAGCAAGTTACCCTTTCCATGACTGCATGATACTGTTACAGTTGTGCAATTGCTTCCAAGGGAAATTAATTTTAGGAAAGCACTTAATGTATTTACATGCATCTTATGATACAATTTTGACATGGAAACAAGGAGGAGCCAACATCTTATAACCAGCTCTTTGTTGACATAGATAAAATCACTAAAAAATTTAGAACTACTGCTCAGTGTGCCACTGAATGGACTCCTACAGACCCTCCCCTTCCGGACTATAAATGTCTGTTGGAAACACTGAGCAATATTTTTCTTCATTACAAGGCTAATACAGAGTTTTCCTCCTGCTGGAGGTTTCCTCCTGCCTGTAACCCTCTTTCTTGAAAGACATCTGAGGGGACCTTCCACCATGAAGTTTACCTGAATGGCAGATAACAGGGGAGATAACTCCACTGAAAAAAAGCTATGGAGTTATTCAACAAGGTAATGTGAGGAGTAGTAGTCAAAATACTGGGAGGAAATTTTTAAGTAACAGAAAGCCATTTTCCTGTAGCACTACTGAGGATGATGGATTCGCTTCAGATTTATGCTTATATGAAAGCAGACTCCTTTCACTCAAAAATTATCGTCATATCCCTGAAAAAATACATAGGAACAAAGAAGTTTCATAATAAATGTCACGTGTAGGTAGCCCTGACTTTATGTGAGAGCACCGATCTTAACTGAAGATGTAGAGGAATGGACAAAGTTTGCTGTCTTGCTTGCAGTGTTATAGGCCATCCTACAGCAAGGTCAGACTTGCAGCTGTGCATTAGTATGATTTGTTATGAAAAGTGACATTTAAATATTTAAATGTACCAGGTCCTATGTGTTTAATTTCATTGTTTAATCATTGCATAGTTTCCCAACTAAGTAGTAGCTGGCACAGAGTGGTGGGCTGCACTTTATGTGCTGCTGCAGTCAGAGCCTTTTAGTTATCAGTGAGGCTTTTCAGCTATACATTATTCCTTTTTTGCTCTTGAAGCACTTCAAGATATAGAGGATATTTGCAAACTTTTCTTCTGTTGAGCATGGTAAAAATATATATCCCTGTATATATTCAGCAGTACCTATGCAGAAATCCTTTCTGTTTTGCAGTGCAGCTATAAATCCCTGGTTAATGTATCATGCCCAGAGTGAAGCACACAGTAGATGTATATCCTACAGATAATAACAGGAGTTGCATATATATAAATGGCTTGCAGCATGCTAAAGATGCACTTTGAGGCATGTAAACAACATTTATCGGGTTGTAGCTACCATGTAATATAATCGGCCACAGCAAAAACCATAGATGGCATCCTAGCTGTCTCATTGTTGTATACGCTAACAAACCTTTCTATCATCACATGTTTTATACAAAATAGGCATCCTCACTGAAGGAATGGGATTGCCTGCTAAGGATTGCAGCAGTGCTGATGTTCAGTTTAAACACACAGAAGATTAGACAATTGAGATAAAAAATGTAAAACCAGAAATGTTTATATTAGTATTGCTGAGCACCAAAAGCACAATAAAGTGAAGCCATCAGTGCTCCCACATTTAAGTTTACTATGACGTTTACAAAAAAAAGCCTCAAGCCAGAGGGATGTAAGGACCAAATAAATTGAGGCAGAGGGAAAAGACAGAACATGATTCAAGACAGAGACAAGAAAAGAACATCAAACATCATAATGCAAACATGTAACAAGCCTTTAGAAGTAAGCTACTTGAAAATCTGTGCTAAGTAGTGGGACTTCAAATATTTATTCAAATATTTATTTCTATTCCTACTTTCCTTACATGCCCAGTGAGAGACTGTTCCACAGGCCTTCTTCTGCTGAGCTGGACAGAATGGTGCTGAGGCAATGTAGGGTATATATCTCTGTGTGTTTGCAGGTGTAGGCTTGTGTATATGTACTGCTTGCCCTGGAAAAAGCTCCTAAGCAAGCCCTCTTTTCTCACAAGGAGGCTGCTCTAGCTTTCCAGAGGAAAATCTGAATAAAACCCCAACCAACCAACCCACCCTAAAATCCCACCCCCTTTACGCCTTGTGTTTTGGAAAAATGTTTATTAGCATAGTGGTGCATGCTGAATTTATTCTTGAAGTATTGGCATTTGCTCATCTAACAAAAGGGATACTTAAAAAACCCAATTAATTAATAAATTCAAATGGGCTCCTAAAACTTATATAAATTTATGTTATAATTCTGTCTCCAACATTGCCTCAGTTTATGTCACCAGAAAAGCCCCCACAAGGAATTAAAGGCATCTTATTCACAGTTCGTATAAGGACGAGCCCTTTTATTCCCTCCCAGTGAATCCTTGATTGCACTGTAACTAATGCAGCCTGCTGCATAGTTTTCTATAAACTCTGTGCACAAGCACAAGATCTGGGTAGGGCCAGGGCTTGTTTTCCCACAAAAGTTGTGGGTTTGTTAGTTGATACAAGCCAGATTAAAGTAGGGGTTAGACTGTCCACAGATATGTCAATTAAAAAAACATCTTGAGTACAGTTTGTTGCTAAACCGGTACATATCTTGACTGAACTGGCCTCCAGCTTTGGCTTTGCAAGAGAGTGTTTATGCAGACGGAGAGCTCTTTGCAAAGCTGTGCACACAGGCTTGTGACATCCATATTCAAGGCATATACAAACTTAGATGGAATGAAATTTATTTTTATCCAGGAAGACAGAGATGCCCTGTGAGTGCACAGCAACATGGGTCCAGCTGCATCAGGCACATGTGCAGGTGGTACTAATGGGGAGCCACTCTCCCCCTACTTCTGTTGAAAATACACATTGGAATGTGCACGTAATAAATTTACTGGTACTTCCTACAACATGGATAACATAAGTAGCATAAAAACTTTTTTTTTTTTTAATATAAAACAGGCTGTTATTAAACAGCTCACAAACTATGTTTGCAACTGGTGCATTCAGCTATTGTGAAGACAACCTTTGTTTTGGCAGTGGCCTCTTCTCTGCCTAAACAGTACAAAGAATTTAAAGTATATGGTCATAGAAAATGTCAGTAAAATGATGTTTCATTATTAGCCATGTTCTCTTCAACAGAGAGAAGAGAAGCATAAAAAGTATTCATAAAACCCAAGCTGTCCAGCCCCTGGTGACCCAGCAGTCCCTATGCCCTGCAAAGATCATCCCCAGAAACATTCTTTCAAAGACTGAGTTCTGCTTTAGATAAGATTGCCTAGTCCTGGAGCTCACAACAGTCCTATTGAAAACAATTAAGTAATTTATACTTAGAAGCAACTGTGACCTTATCCAGACAAATACCTTCCCATTATTAGGACAAAAGAGACAGTGTGTAATTTTGCTTTCTCTATTATCTACTATAGTGGTGTTTTTTAAATTATGGGAAATCAGCTAAAAAAAATAATGTGTTGTGTAGCAACAAAGAAAGCAGGCACAAACAAAAGAGAAACAGAGTGATAATTCTGCTACTGATATTGTAAATTTTTACCTGCAGGTAAGCTCAGTAAAACTAGTTAAAATGAACTTGCGAATCAAACTCCTAACAGTGAACTGATGCCGGGGCTCTGGCTCAGTCCAAATGTTGGGGTTTTTTTTTTCACTTTCAGAAGCATCTGAGATTCATTAAGTTCTTCTAAGAGTATTTAACTTCATAATTTAATCTTTTGAATTTAATCATTAACTCACAGAACAAACATCCATTATTTCCCCCTTCAGCCAATTTTTGCTCTTGAATGAGAAGACTTTAGCTTTTAAATTTTATCTAAGCTGCACTACGAAAAATGATCATCGCAGAATCAGGGACATCCTGATGGTTATGTGGTTTTCTGCAAAACTTAGTATTTGTACAGAAATATATAATTTATGTCATGATAATATGCTAAATGGCACAAAGAAGCCATTAATAACAATGTGATATAAACAAGTTCCACATTTAACTTTGCAAGATATAAATAGAAAAAATTATAATGAAAGAAGGGAGAAATAACCGTGTTGAAAAATATGAGGATCAGTTAAAATCCACTGAAATCAGTGGTGTTTTCAAAGACTACATGTAGTGACAGGTCCACACTGCTCACTCGTGGCTGTGCTCCTGGGCATACCTCTGTATTATGTTTGAAGGAAACCATCAGCTATGCCCTGTGCTTTAAATCAGACTCAAGCGTGTTCTTGTTTGCAACACAGAGAAGCTTTATTTGTGCTTGGCTCCGCCATCTCCAAGTACCTGTCTGCCATGGCAGTGGTGACGACTCGACAGAAGGGATGGTGAAGGTTGACAGCTAGCATGGCCCCAAGATGCACTGACTGCCACAGCATCAGGTGGGACCTCTTGGCAGGCCCAGCCCAGGCCTCTGAGGATGGTGTGCACACATAGAGCTGGATCTTGGGCATCTCTGAATTGCAGAAAGCTCCTGAGACAGTCTAGACACAGTGTAAAAATATGTGTGTGTTGTCCTCGGTGAGGGGTGGATTTGAGACACAGAACTCTACTGAGTGAGGAAGAGTGGTGCCACTTTGATCTTTTTTGGTGGCCTCAGAAAACGTGGCTGTTTTGAAGGCATCGTGAATGCAGGAAGTGCAACCTCCATCCCCCTCCCCTGCTCCCACACACATTTACACATACATGTGCAGAAACCAAGAAAAACATTCAGAAAATGAGGAAAGAATCTTCTGTATGTTTGCACCACCACTTCAATAGGGGTGCAGGGAACTCCTCCAAAACAAGCACTGCAGATGCTCGGCCTTGCTGTGTTCAATTCTGGAGCATGCCCAGCACACAGGGTGAGCAGCACTTGCTCTTGCACCTTTATTACAGAGCTGTATCTGCCTGAGACCATTCAGGCTGAGGAGAAAACATTCAGTGCTCATACAAAAGTCCTTTAACTTGCTGAATTTTGACTCAGACAATATATTTAGCAGCACTTCAAGTTCTGGAAAAAAGGTAGCAAAGGATATTAATAACCTAAAATCATTATTTTTTGGGAGCACCTCATAATCTCTCTCATTAATTTAGTCTTAGGAATACATTAGGTTTAAAGAAATTAATTACATCCTAGAATAAAATAATATTTTCACCTATGATATAATTTGTTTCATCTTTATGTTGTCATGTGATATACTCATCTACAGCATGTAGATGTGGTGAAAATGTGTCAAGAAAGCAGTACAGACATCTAACTAGATATTCAGAGAACTAGAAATAATTCAAAAATTTGACTCTCATTGACCATGACTTTTTTTGAAATTCCCTGTCAGTCAAGGTGTCGCAAGCAGCTGTGTAATCACCATATCAAAAGAAACAAAATTAGCAAATTGTACCCATTCAATTAAGAACATTACCAATTCCTCAACTAAAACAGCAGTAGCAGATGTCTAAAAATCTTATAACTGTCTAAACAACAGTAAACAGGAGGACTTTGAAGACCTAACATCGTCTTTGAATGAGAAATATATTTGAGCTATGAAAGTGATTGAGCTGCAAGAAGACCATGTCAGAAGTAACTGGTGAATGGAGTAATTTGTTGTATAATTGGGAATTGTGATGTGGGTTTTGGCATCCCCATACAACACCCTTCAGTCAGAACTAAACCCACAACTGTTGTAATATTTACCCTACATCTTGAGATTCCTGATTTGCCTATTCTGCAACTGCTAGGACAGTTGCTGAAAGCAATATTTTTCAGTGTGCTGCAACTGAACTGTGAAATGAAGGTCAAAGGATGGATTAAAAGATGCAGCAGCAATGTTACTAACTTCCTTTCTCTACTGAACCAAATGACACAGTCTGCTCTGGTACATCATGATCAAAGCTAATGACTTACTTCATGCTGTTGCAACCAACTAGCATAACAAACAAATGCAAAGCATCTGAGACAGTTAAGGGGTGGATCATGTGCATGTTTCCAATTTCACCAATTTGTTCTGTTCCAACAGTTTTCTACAGCATTTTTTTTTTTTTAACATACAAAAAGCCATAGCTGATGCCACTAAAGATCTTCGTGTTTTTGTAAAACAAAGACTGTATTTATTAGAGACAGAACAATGAAGTCCATTTGTTACCTTGCGAGTATGAAATAAACATGGTTATGATGATGATCAAACAACATTCACTTCCTCACTCTAGTGATTAACATATAAAGACACTGTTCATATTGCTTCTCAGCTATATTATATAGCTCCAATGTAACTATTATATAGTTCCAATGTAACTCATACACCATCATTTTCAGATAGGCAACGTAACCAGGTCACTAAATGCTAAGGCCTCCTATCTATCTTTACTGAATTTAGCAACTATTAAGGCAATAATTTAGTACTTTTTAATGAGAGGCTAAATAAGAATTATTGCAAAGAAAAGTCTGCTGGCTTGAAAATAAAAATTAGAGGAAGTACAGAACAGTCCCTATTTCTGTAACCTACATATCTAAAGTACAATTTAATTTTGTTTTTGCTATAGGAAAAAATGAGTTTTTGACAAAAGCAGGCCCAAATAAGAGGTATCCCAGTCTGTCTCTGTGCATCCTGTGAGGATAAAAAAGCAAGGAGTAAGGAGTAACAGTCCCTGAGGAATTGTCAAGAATAATTTATCTATCCAATTTCCTTTATAACAAGGTAATGGGCCCTGCAGACTGAAGATTGAGGCAGTGAAGCAGAAAATAAATTCATCAGAAGAACATAAGAGAAGAGGAACAACTAGATGAGGTCAGACCAGAGAATCCACTTAGCCCAGTATCCTCTCTCTGACAATGGCCAAAGCAGTTGTTTATGGAAGAATGTAAAACCTAGGCAAACTCATAATGATGTGTCCTTGGTATATTCCTAATTTTTCAAGCACTCCATGGCTCAGGGATTACTTGAGTAAGAGGATATATCTTTATCTCCTCTTTAGTAATTTATTTTATCCAGAAATACATCTAATTTTGTTTTTAACCCATCTAATCTTTTGGCATTGACAACACCCTTTGTAGATTTAGTGAAAAAGTATTTCCTTTTGTCTTTGTGTCTAATGATTTGAATCCCCCCCATTTCCTGCATTATGATAAATTACAATTTTCTACTCACCTTCTCCATACCACTCATGATTATATAGATTTTTGTATTCAGCCCCAGCATCTTTCTTCAAACCCAACTCTGTGGTCTCTTTTTGGATGGAAAGTGTTCCATACCTTTCACCTCTCTTTTTAGTCAGCATGTAACTGTTCCTGTTCTAATATATCGTTCCTTAGGTAGAAGAAGGGGACAATTCGAAAAGCGGGTTCACCATGGATTTAGACTATAGCATAACTGCATTTTCTTGATTTGTTTTTGGCTTCCTTTCCTTGATTTGCTTTTTTTGCACTCATTTGCTTGAATGCCACTGAGCTGATGTTTTCATAGAACCATCTAATATAACTCCAAGATCCCTGGAGATTACTAGGCCATAATATTGAGTCACTGTGCATATAAACTGTCTGTTTTCCTCCTGTGGATCATTTTGCATTTATTAACATCATCTACCTTTTTATTGTGCAAGAACACAGTGTCATTACATCCTCTGCAACTCTTTGTAGATAGTTTTTCTTTTACTACCCTGAATAATTTTAGTCAGTAAACTTTGTCACCTTATTCTCTCCCCTTTTCAAGATCATATATGAATTTATTTCACAACAGAAGTCCTAGCACAGATCCCTGTGGAAAACCATTGGTGAACTCCCTCTGTTGTAAAAGCTGGACATTTATTTCTGATTACACTTTCCTATCTTTTAACCCCTTGTTAACATATGGGAATAGTGAATTTATCTTCTTTAAGAGTTTTTGTGAGGAGTGTTGTTAATATCTTTTGTAACAAATTAGAGCCCCTTCTGGACACACAGTGAGTGAGGCCTTTAGAGAACACTGAAAGACTTCCACGGTACGAATTCCCTCTGCAAAAGCTGTTGTATTTGCCCATTGACTTGATTCTACTTATTGCCTTTTCACGTTTATGTAGTTCAAGAATGAGACGTAAAAGTCTATGGCTCCTTTTCCCCATCCACTCCGGAGCCCATTTCAGCCCATTGATTATTTACCAATTTCCATTTTTGTGAATGGTGAACAACTGTTGATGTACCAATTTTGTTCGAAAGGAACTAGAAATTATGTTGAGTTGGAGACTGAACAATGCCTGGCTATTACAGAAAAAAAGGAAAATAGCAAACCAAGATGTATAAAGACAAAATTTATGGCCATGTTCTGCTCAGAACAGGCATGGCCTCAGCTAGAGCTCTATGTTCAGTGGGTTGACTCCTTGTTCAGTTTTTGTACCCTTCAGGAACCATAATTAGAACAATAGAATCTTTTTAGATTTCCAAAAGATCATAGTCTGGGTGTAAAACTGAATCTATCGGTATTGTTAACCTAAAAAAGATATAAGAGGATGATAGTAACAGTCTTCAGTACATAAAAAAAAGTTGCTGAAAAGGAGATAAATCCAATGCATAAAAGGTAGTCAACAGGAAAAATTAATGTTAGATATTAGAAAAATACTTAATGTTTTCAAACATGAATGGATCACTAGAATAGATTGGTAGGGAAGGTCATAGTACTGTTATAATAGAAAAACTTTTAGAAATGGTTGGACAAACATCTGTTCATCTGTATGTCACTGGGAGGAGTCGCTGACATGCCAGAAGGCTGTGCTTCCATTCAGCGAGACCTAGACAGGCTGGAGATTTGGGCGGGGAAAAACTTAATGCAATTTAACGAGAGCAAGTGTAGAGTCTTGCATCTGGGCAAGAACAACTCCAGGTACCAGTATAAGTTGGGTACTGACCTGTTGGAGAGTAGTGTAGGGGAGAGGGACCTGGGGGTCCTGGTGGACAGCAGGATGACCATGAGCCAGCACTGTGCCCTCGTGGCCAAGAAGGCCAATGGCATCCTGGGGTGTATCAGAAGGGGGGTGGTCAGTAGGTCAAGAGAGGTTCTCCTCCCCCTCTACTCTGCCCTGGTGAGACTCCATCTGGAATATTGTGTCCAGTTCTCGGCCCCTCAGTTCAAGAGGGACAGGGAACTGCTAGAGAGAGTCCAGCACAGAGCCACAAAGATGATTAAGGGAATGGAGCATCTCCCTTATGAGGAAAGGCTGAGGGAGCTGGGTCTCTTTAGCCTGGAAAAGAGGAGGCTGAGGGGTGTTTTAATCAATGTTTATAAATATGTCAAGGGTGTCAGGAGGATGGAGCCAGGCTCTGCTCGGTGACATCCAGTGACAGGACAAGGGTGGAACATAGGAGTTTCCACTTGAACACTGTACATGAATGCATGCAGCATGGGGAATAAGCAGG
>NW_010109884.1:0-35406 GCF_000699245.1 Pterocles gutturalis
TTCCTCCCCGTTGGGAGTCGGGCCTGTGGCCCCCGGGGATAATGTGTTTTCACGTGCCTTTGCCTCCTCTTGGGTCCAATTTGTGTTCGTGTTTTCTGACTTGAAACTATTGTATGATTAAAGTGCTAAAATTGGGGATGGGTTATGTGAAAGGACTGCCTGGAGAGAGGGGACGAGTTTGCTTTGCCTGGGAGCTACCCACCAGTGCTGACTGTGGCCCAGAGGCAGGGGAGGTGTGTTTGCTGGGCTGTGGTGTCTCCTTCATGCACCCGGGCTGCAGTGGCCTTCCTGGACTGCGTCTGGCTGTGTCTCTGGATGGCATGTACGTCTTCTTGAACCTTTCCAGGTATTACCTCCAACCAGCAATGGCCTGAGAGCTGGCTGTCTTGTACTAGAACTGTTTCTTGGTCATTAGGTCATCCCTTCTTCGCCTTTGTCAAATCAGTGTGAGATTTATTCTGTATTTAGCCAAACCGCAAGTTTTGTAACTCACGTCTTTGAGGACTGAAATGAACGTAAATTGCTGAGGCTGTTCTCAGGAGGTGTTTCAGAAACAGGTTTTTCCTACCTGTCTGTGGCTAGAGCAGACCCGTTCATCGTCAGATAGACCAGTTCTGCTGTGCTTCAGGAATGGGAGGTGTCAGAAGGAGCTCTAATGAAAGTGATACTGAATGTGTGGTGTGCTCTTGCTAATATCTTTCCTTTTGCTCAACAGTTATGGACAGCTTTGAAGAGAGGAGACACTGGTCCATGAGTAACTATTCAGACAATAACTTTACTTGTTGGGCTGTGCGTCAGTGTCATTGATTGCATCAATGTATTGTAAAATAGGCCTTTCCTCTGCATGGAATTTGCAGCACTATTTTAATTTATTTCATACTTGGAAAGTTAGCTTTAAAATTTCCAAAACTAAGCCATCTTAAATAAAACCGACCCCAAAACCAACCAAACAAAAAACTGAAACCCCTAGATAGCCAGAAGAAGCGCTTTCCCATGATGTGGTGTCATATAGCCTTCTCCTGAAAAAGTGTTTCATGTTTTGAAATACATCTTTATTCAACTGTCATAAAACTTGTAAGAGTCTCTTGCTCTGTTTCTGTTTATACCTTATCTTACCAGCAATCATTTCTGTCCCCTCAATGGAGAATACTGGAGTACACAGCTGGAAACTTTGGAGTAGAATAGAGACAGGGTTCCATCTTGCGTATAATTCTGCCTGTGCATTAGCTACTCCTTGATAGTTTCCCAGGTTTCTTCTATTTATTTGCTGAAGATATTTTAAGTATCTGTTCTCTACAGAACTGTTATTGTTAAAGGAGTATTACTTGACAGTTTTGAAGAGTTTTTCAAGGAGAGGAATGCGAGCTCTAGGTAGATCCTTTAGAGAGGCTACAATATAAACTACAAAATCCAGAAAATGTGTTAAGTGAAATGTCTGTCTCTTGCAGGAGACCTCCTTTGCTCTCAGATTGTGGAGTGATTCCAGTGTTGCACTAGCAGTAGATAATTGCTGACCAACAGTTGTACAAAATAAATAAGGACATAAAACAATTTATTGTGTCCTTTCAGAGAAATAATAATTTAAGCTGAATTTCTAAAATGTATTTAGTGCTTGTCTGAGAAAAACTGATGGAGTTTGTGTGTGTGGGCCTGTATATCAGTTTGTTTCAGGAAGGGCTTATATAGTCCCCAAATGATGCAACTTTGCATTTCCATGCCTCCAAATAATCTTAATTCATATGAGACAGCATAGTGTTTCTGCTGATGGGACTTCTGCTTGGCTTTGCTGCAGGGAACTGAAATGTGTAAGCCTTCAGCAATGAGATTATTGAATTTGAGATGTTATCTTGCAGAATTCAAGAAGAAAGAAGAGTCTGAACCAAAGCAGCCAGAAGTAGCTTGACTCAGATACGCAGTCTCTGGAATTTTCCTCTGTGTGGGCTGAAAACCTTCTTATTGTTAGAATGAATCTACTTTGGGTTACAAGCTTCAAACAATTCATTCAAATTATTCATGAAAAAGCTTTCAGATTAAAAGCTTGGAAGAGCATAGCGGAAAGGAAAAGGTATATGCCGACATGCTCTGTGGAACATTCTGTATATAAAACACACTTTTCTACTTACATCTCTGGTACTGAATGAGGTGCTTTGTCCAGGCGCTAATCTATCTTATTTTCTTGTAAGGGGATTTAAGAAGTTTGTGAAAAACTCTTTCTGTTGTTGTTCTGCACTTAAGGGGCCTGTTGGCAGCCATAGGCCTCAGTCCTGTAAAATGCTGGAATTTCTCAAAAAAACCCACAAGTGTATAGAAAATAGGTACAGACCTTCAGTGAGAAGCATATTGTCATAGCAGGATAGAATAAGATTCCTTTTCTCTATTGGATAGATGACTTGAACTTCCTTTAGAAATAGAGAGTGAACGGTTTATGACAATTTGCAGAAAGTGGAAATAATTTGCTATCGTCATTTCCATTAGTATTTGCAAATGACTTGTCCTACTTCAACTTTGATGCACTACATTTTCAGTTTCTTTGCATGGGGTTTTCCTCGTGATCAGTTTACGCATTGCTGTCGGTCTTTTTGTGGAAAAGGGCATGCTATTTTTAGTTTCTTAGGACTACCAGGCCTTTCTGGTGTTGCTGTTCTAAGTAGTTTTAAACTTCATAGCCAGTTTTATTAACTGGCATTTAGCTGTGGGACATCAGAATGCTAGTAGGTGGGTGTGTGAAACAAAGATGTCTTAAAATACGTCTCTCCTCTTCAATGTGTGCATTTGCAGATACTGAGAATATTTCTATTTTTGGTGTATTTTACTGATGTCACTCAATTTTTCTTTTACTAAAGAAAAATTATTTTGGCAAAGTCTTACTGATGAGCTTAAGGTAAATACTTGATTTTTGGGAGAAGTGAGGTGGACTTGTCTTAAAACTTGAAGCTTAAGGTTTTTTTTTGTTGTTGTTGGCATATTAAAGATAGCTGGAACCTCAGAATACATTAACATTTTTGCCCCCCTTACTATATTTCTGATGCTCAATGTGTTGATTTAGCCAAGTGTTACCTCCGCTGTTTACGCGTGAGACTTGTGAACAGGTGTTACTGTAATTGCTCTTCTGGGTCTAAGGAGCCGGAGTTAATTAACTGTTGTTTATAATGACAGGCCTCAGTCCTGTGAAGTGCTAGACTCTCTCAGAAGGCGATGGCTCTAATATATACTTTATTCTCATAGAGGCTGCTGGTGCTCTTGGGTAAATTGAGAATTGAGCAGACATAAGATGTTTTCTGTTTCATATTTCTTCCTTCACCCATTCTTTCTTCATTCCCATTCCTTCATCACATTCTCCTTCATTTCAGAAGTGCTGTTCCACATCTCTATGGAGAACTTGTGTTGCGAGTTTCTCAGGCACATTTGTAATAACGATAATACAGTCTGTTTACGGCAGCATGGCATCACAGGTGTTCTGGCAGTAGTAACTGTTAGTTATTTAGCATCCTAGCTGTCAGGGAAAGTGTTCTTTTTACAGAGGTTTTTTGTTTGTTTACAGGACTTTCTTAAAGCAGTTTGCTGTTTTCAGTCACTTCCTATCTATATTTTCTATATTTTCAGTGTTGGTTTTTTTTGGTTTTTGTTTTTCTTTTTCTTTTTTTTTTTTTTTTGGTGGATGTAACACATTGTTTTAAAGAGCTGGGCCAAAAAGCAATAGAAATTGAGGAGATACTAAAATGTTCAAAGCTGGGCTTTGGTCTTTTGCGTACTCGTCCAGAGAAAAATTGGATGTCTTGTATTTTGAGATGGATGAACCAACCCCTTGAGTGTGTGTTTTTTTTAATGCCTAAATTATATTGTTCTCATTCTTTAGTAAGAATTTTCCAAAATATAAAATTTCTCTGCGCTTTAAAGTGGTTGAGAGTGTAGCATCTGCTTCCACATTCAGTCCATTTGTATATCTTTGCAGTCATTTTTTAGTCTAAGTTTTTCTGTCTTTCCGTGTGTTGTGGTTTAACTCCAGCTGGCAACTGAGCCCCACACAGCCGCTTGCTTACTCCCCTGTGTGAGTATCAGAAGGGTAAAAGTGAGAAAACTCTTGGGTTGAGATGAAGACAGTTTAATAGGTAAAGCAAAAGCCACACACACAAGCAAAGCAAAACAAGGAATTCATTCACTACTTCCCATTGGCAGGCAGGTGTTCAGCCATCTCTAGGAAATTAGGGCTCCATCAAGCATAACAGTGATTTGGGAAGAAACGCCATGACTCCAAATATTCCCCCCTTCCTTCTTCTTCCCTGGGTATATATGCTGAGCATGACATCATCTGGTATGAAACATCCCTTTGGTCAGCTGGGCTCAGCTGTCCCAGCTGTGTCCTCTCCCAACTTCTTGTACACCCCCAGTCTCCTCAGTGGTGGGGTGAGAAGCAAATTTGTGTACTAACTAATCATGTGGGGAAAATAGTATGTAGGAGACAACACTACTTTTCAAAACTGCTTGTTTTAACAATATATAACTTCCAGTGATTTTTTTTTTTTAATATGAGTAGTCCCTTCAAATTCCCTTGCAGGAAATAGCCTTAGTCTATTGGGTCAGTCTTCTACCAGTCTTTAACGCAGCCTCCAGTATGCTGTGTTTTGGAGAGTTTCCAGTAGGTTCATATCTCACTTGCAATAAATCTGCTACTTTTAATGAAATTACATTGGAATACTGATTATCTACACATTCCCTACAGCTGTCTGTGTAATTACAGATCACAAGACCATTAGTCTGCTAGGCTGTAACCTAGGAGAAAGAAAACCATGTTTTAGATGCTTAAATATTCATTGGAGAAGGGACTGGAGACCAGGTAGCGTCTCTAACTGTTTAAGTCCAGAGCCTTTCAGGTCAGCAAAAATTTAAATATCTTGTATAAAAGGGAATAATCTCTGTAGGAGGCCTTGGAAGTGGGTCACCCAAACACTTTAATGTACTCTTGGGTATGGCTTTGGAAAGTGGACTGTGTTTGGATCCTGCTGGGCAGAAGAAAAATCTGGGACAAAGGCTGCCATGTCCTGAGTGAGTAGGCTACTGGATAAGAAAGGGCAGCACAATGGCATCATCTCTTTTCCTTCTCTTCCTCAGTGGTTTTGAGAGTAGTTTGAGTTGCCCTTCCACTTGGTTTTGTCAGAACACCTGAAATACACCTACTTGTCCAAGTCCGTCTCTTGTTTGATCCTAAATAGATTTCTTTTTTTTTTTTTTGGAACAGCATTTTTTTTTTTCACTTCCTTGCTTCAACTGAGAATTTAGTTTTCTCCTAGTTCTAGTATTAATCCTTCATGGATTAATGACATGTCAAAGAAATATTTCCAGATGTTATATTCTGTGAGATGTGTTATCTGAAGAGAACTATTTTTCACTGATACTGAGAAACAAGCTTACCTCATAGTTTCAACTGGGGTTAATTCAGCTATTGAAAAAATAAATTGGTAAAATATTGAACTCTAGGCTTTTGGTAACTTTGTAAGTTATTCTAGTAGGGGCATCTGATCCCTACTTGAGAGGGAAGGTAAAGCTGTTGCAGACCGATAGCCCAAGCTGACTTTTAGGGGGTGTGTTCTTTTTAATACTGGGGGTGGGTGTGAGTTTAACATGTGTGTAGAGGGGGAAAAGATGGCAAACTGAACTCGCCTCTTGGCCAGAGTTTAGTTTAAGAAATGAGTTCTGGTTATATTGCAGGAACCTTTTAATTTTATATATATACATATGCATGCACACACACATTTAAAACGTATAAAAAAGATACACTTATTTGCACGCTTAGGTATATACAGCATACATATAAATTTTACTTTGGTTTTGTTACTGGGGCTTGAAGGGCTGTTTTTGTGAGGTTTCTGCCTGATTGCTGTTTCTAAGTCTTAGAGCTAGGTCTGTTGAATCGAAAAACGATTTTCTTGGTCCTCACTATGTGTATTTGAGCAAAACTCATTTCAGAGAGAGAAATGAAGAGGAAGTATCCTGTAATGTGTCTTAAATTCCAGTGTAACTCCTGTTGTTGCTTGTTATGTTTTAACAATATTCCCTGGGTAAGCCACATTCTAAAATGTGAAGAAACTATGCAATAATAATCATAAAAAGAATTCTTACCAGTAATAGCCTTCTTTACAAATCAGTCTAATTTAATGTCCTGATTATGTTTTTTGAGAACCACAGAAAGTATGCATAAACATTTTGGGTTAGACTGAAAGCATCTGCCTATATAATGATGATTAAAAATGCAGCAAACCCTTGCCCCCAAAATGCAATCCTTGTCTTTTTAGCCTTGGGGAAAATGTCTTTTTTAACTATTATTTGAAGTCTGGTGAAGCTGTAGCTTTGAAGAGATGTTCAAAATATAATATTTAAATTCCAAGTTCATTGCTAATTCAGTTTTGATTTAATTCCTTTATTTAAGCAAAGTGACTCTTAATGAGTGTTTTTATACCAGATACTCCATAAAGGGGAACTTACTGTTTAAGTTCTTAATGAAGAAGCAACCGTCTGCTTTAGCCATGGCTTAATATTTTTTGCAAATATTGAGAACAGGCTGTAGACAAAGACCCTAAACTCACTTCAGGACCTAGATTGTGACTGGCCTCATTTAAGAATGTCATGGCTCTAGGTTTTTGTGGTAAAAATGGATGTGAATAATGCTAATTTCCTTCAAATCATGGTATTGTGCTGCTTTTCCAATCTAATAACACTATTAAAGACTTCAGTCTCTGGACCCATTCAATTAGTTTTGTTGGGTTTTTATACTTTTTTTTTTTTTGGAAACTGCTTTGGCATTGTGGAGTTTTTTTCCTAGGAATTAGAGCTGTTTTTCATAGTCTGGGATATTAATTTTCTCTAGTTGCTGAAGACTTAAACCAGCTTGCAGCCAGTAACACCATGCAGAAATTTTAGACAGTGCGAAAATTCTTTTTCTTTTTTTTTTTCTTCCCCAAGTTACCATTTTCTTTTTTGTCTTGACTGCTTCCTTGCTGAAATAGATATTAGATGTATATTGAAAGAGAAGGACAGTGCTTCATACCATCTGCTGCCCATTTCTAAAGCATTTTATCAATGCATGCTTACTTTGGTGTAGTATGTATATATTACTACATACACACACTATGCCTATGACAAAGGGAGTGGTTTCTGCAAGGCTTGGAAGGGAATTGTATCGGGATTAAAACTGGACTTGTGAACTGTGGTTTGTACTTAAGCCACGCAATTTTTTCTTATGTTTGACAGTATTAAATAAATATGAAAAGTCTAATGACACCTTTGGTCACGGTAGCTTTCTGAAAGGCAAGAGCTGCACAGCCCTGTTGTGCCAAAGGGTAGAATGTGGCCTGCCCATCTTTTGTCAGAGTTGGTCAACAAGATGGAGAAAGTAAGAGCTGAGTTTTCAGATTTCGTGGTTTGGAAAACACACAAACAAAATTTGTAAACTGAAGGTGTCTGAAGAATAAATAATACTTAAAATATTTACCATTTCAGAGTTTTCTTCTCAGCAGGATGACAGTTGAAAGCATAACCCATAAAATGTACGTGTGGTATACAATTGTTTGGCCTTGACTTCTTGAAGTGTAGTGAATTGAAAGTATTTTTTTTTTTTTTTTAATCTAAGTGAATCTAATGACCTTGTGATCATTCCTTTTCTAGGTACACAAAACTTGGCTATGCAGGAAATACAGAACCTCAGTTCATTATCCCATCATGTGAGTAATCTTTTGTCCCTCCAAATTCTAATATACGCTGCTATGGCTGAGCACTTTTGTGAGTAAATGACGTGCTTCCCGACTCCCAGCTCAGCCTTCATAGTTGTCCTGTCCATCTGGGAAGTGATACTCATTGCTTTAGCGTCTTTGGCTAGAGTGTAGCTACACAGAACTCCTTGTTTGCAGTTAGCTAGGACTGTTGCTCATTAAGTCAGCTCTTGGTTGCTATGACAAAGATGAAGAGAACTCCAGTCCAATTTCCTTTTTATCTCCATTATTTTTCTGCCAGGACTCTTGAGTAGATAGAATGCAATTTACCTCCTGTCTACCTGACACCATGGTTACTGCCCAGATAATCTGGGGAAGGCTTCCAATCAAATTAAGTACTAAAGTGCAGGTGGTGTCTGCCTTATTTACATTGTCTGGGACTGTAGACAGTTTAATATTAAAAAAAAAAAAGCTACTGTTAGAAAATATTCTTTTTGGGTGTGTGTTTACCAATTAAAATAGTTTTGCCCATTTAACATGCTTTTGTTGAGCAGGTTTACTCTTTTTTTTTTTTTGTATGTTAAACTTGTTTAAAGTGTTATGCCCTGCTGGTGTTCTTAATTTTAATTGTTGTCTTAATAGTTTCTCTCAAATGCTATATATGTTTTTACGTCTGTAATGGTATCTATTATCTCATGGCTATCTCCCGTTATGTTAAACACTGCCTTTTACTTTTGAGAAGTTTGTCAATTAATTACTTATTAATATCTAGACTGGTTTGTAGCTACTTAAAGTAGAAGGTATAAAGATAAGGAAATAATAATGGTAATCAGGGGCCAAAGAGGTGGTGGGGGACATGCTCTTTACCAGATGTAGCTGCAGTACTGGTTGTAGTCTAACTATTTTAAGTATTGTAAAACATTCAAACATAAACCACTGGTAAATATTTAAATGTCTTACATTAAAGAAGTGTGATAGCAAGAGTTTCCTGTGAATTTGTTATAAATCCTGTTTTATAAAACTATAAACTCGTTGGGGCTTAGATGTGTTTCCAAAAGAATAGTTTGCCTGCCAGTAATTTTTGGTGCTGATAGTATTTGGTGCATTTGTCGATGATGCCTGTCTGCTCTGCATTTTCTACTTGTATGTTATTTGGGTCCTAATTATGACCTATTAAAAGAAAACTGTATATAAATAAGGTTAGTTTTAAGAGTACTTTATTCCATTTTTATTTATAGCTTGCCCCAGATTTGGGGTTTTTTTTTGCTGTCTCATCTTCTTGCCTATAGCAGCCATCATCTAATAATTTTAGTGATAGTTGCAGCCTGCTAATGGGAAGCATAAGTGTCTCCAAAGATTTCTTTGTAGCACTGCAAATTGATTTCTCCCATCCTCCCTTCTTCCTTCTCACCAACAGAGATAATGACTCCAATACTTATTTCTGAAGTACATAGTTTATTTTCTTGTTCTCCTGGGCTCTGTGTCTTCATTCTCAGAGATGAAACTCAGAAAATTGTGTTGCTTACTGGCTTAAAGAATATCTCCAGTGGAATGCTGTACTTGCACAGGTTTAGTGACTGCTGTAGTCTGTAACAAAATACATTTTTAATATTCTCTGAGTTATTATTTGCATTCATGAGGGATGGGTGACTGGAATCCTGCATGACGCAGTGAGAATGAACTTTGCTATATTGCCTTGTCAATACATTGCTTGCATAATTTCTGCTTTCTGGAAACTGTACTTTCTATATCCCAATTTTTATTTCTGGAAAAGAATCTTTAAATAAATACTCATTGCTTGGTATTTAGCTGTTTCAATTTTGTTTAGACTTGTTTGGGTTTTATTTTAAGGTATTGCAATCCGAGAATCAGCCAAAGTAGGTGACCAGGCTCAGAGGAGGGTCATGAAAGGTGTTGATGATCTGGACTTTTTCATAGGAGATGAAGCCATAGATAAACCTACCTATGCTACAAAGGTAAGCATTGAGTATTTTTAAGAAGTGTTTCCAAAGTTTCACATTTTTTATTATTATTTAATGTTCTAGAACTTTTTGATAGCCATTTAAAACACACATTTGCGCTTTGTAAATTATTTTTGTTACTTTTTTAAAACAGCATGATTTCATTGTGGCTTACCTTTTTTTTGAATGTTTGCTTTGCTAGTGCTGTCCTGTGTGATTGGTGCTTGAACCTTTTTGTAAATATCCATTGATACTGTGTAACTGCTCGGTTTTCAAAATTATTAGCTATTCCCATAGTCATAAACACTGAATCTTTAAATTCTTGCTAAAAGTGTATCCTCTTAATGTGGCATATGAACTGGAGAATGTGTTGGATGCTTTTGCTTCAGGGAATGTCACAATTGTTTTGTAGAGGGCTGTCTTCAATGCAGCTTTTCTGTGAATCATATTTTCCATACCCTAGTAAAGGACTTCTTGTACTTACAAAGTGTTACTGGCTTATGAATTATGTGGAAAAAAATCGTATTTTATACATCCTACTGTGTTACTTAAATGTCAGCTGTGTTCTTAACATTGAACAAAATGTAAACACTATGCCTGCCAGAATTTTCGTTGAAAAATATATAGCCTATATGGTCTTTGTTTCTTTTTATAGATTGAAGGCATATTGAAGCCAAGTATGATTCTCAACTTTTATAAATTATAAAAGTGATACAAAAAGCTTAAAACACAGTGCTGCAATAGAGCAATAGTAGTATTAGGAATAGAACCTGGATTCTGGCTTCTAGTCATCCAAGTTAGAATCTCAATCTGAAGTACCTGGGAGCAGGAGATAACTTCAAATAGTGCCTCTAAATTAAAATTAGAATGGAGGACTTTATAAGGTGACCATTAGATGAGGTGTCTGCATTCTTGCAGAAGATGTAAGGGTTTGGGGACTTGGGCTGTTCCTGTTTCTGCGTTTGTTTACCCTTGTATGGTCTAGAGTGTTGAAAAGTTTTCTTGCTTCAGTGGCCTATACGACATGGTATTGTTGAGGACTGGGACCTCATGGAGAGATTCATGGAGCAGGTCATTTTTAAATACCTACGAGCTGAACCTGAGGATCACTATTTTTTAATGGTGAGTTAATGAGGCTGGGTAAGAAAATATTTTTGTAAGAGGAAAACTAAATGATGTTCCAAGCACAAGTGGCTCTGTTGTCTGTTGGAGGATTTTTCTCTGTATTTTATCTTCAGCAACCAGGGGTGGGGCAGGAGCAAAGTAATCTGTAAAGTTGCATTATAACTAAATTCTGTTCATTTTGGGATACAGGCTACTGCAAGTTGGATTTCGTTTTTAAAAAGCTTCAATCACTTTATTGAAACTAAATTATGTTTGAAATTATCTCTTTTGAGTTCACTGAGAATTTTAGAAGTTTGATTACCATACCAAGCTAATAAACGCATGAAGCGTTAGGACTCTGAGGTGATTTTCAAAACTTTTTTTTTTTTTTGCAGACAGAGCCTCCGCTGAACACACCAGAAAACAGAGAGTATCTTGCGGAAATCATGTTTGAATCATTTAACATACCAGGACTTTACATTGCTGTTCAGGTGAACAATGTGAATGTGTACTTTATAAAGTACAGTATAGCTGCAGTGTGTGTAATCTTCTGTATGCACATGTCTAAAATGTTTGAGACAGTGTTTTCTGAAACTGTGAATTAGCACACTGCCTGCTTCTAAGTATAAACTCTTTCTCATGTAGGCAGTTTTGGCCTTAGCTGCCTCTTGGACATCACGGCAGGTTGGAGAACGTACTTTGACTGGAATTGTCATTGATAGTGGTGATGGAGTGACCCACGTAATTCCTGTGGTATGTAGCAGGATGCAGTTTGAAATTATCAATGGTTTGGACAAGTACAGGGTTTGTTTACTATAGGTTTAAATAAGAAGTGTCGAGCTAATCTTTCTTTTTAAATTCTTTGTGTTGCTTCATTGTTTGGGATTTTTTTCGTCCCGTATGATTGTTTCAAAAAAATATGTATTTTTTTTATGTGAACTTATTTATGCAATTAATTTAGCTTGCAGACTGTAGGAAAGTTGCAGTAAGGAAACGTCAGGCCATCTTTTAAAGGCTATTTCTGTGTAAAACTTTATCTTCCCTTACTGTGATGCCTTAGTTCTGTTTAACATTAATGCTTACCATGATTTTGGATCTCCTGCATGCCACCAATATCTGACAATAAATGTCCGAACTTTTTTCATGTCCTGCATTTTGATTGCTTAATATAGCTCACAATATGTACTTTTGGTATGATTTTATTGTATTTTAGAAGTCAGTGAACTCTGTGTGGAAACAACTACAAGCTTGTATAAATGCACATTCATAGACACAGTCAATCTCAAACGGCTCAGTTATGTTAGGACGTTAAAAATATAGAATTATCTGTGCATGCTGACATGTTCTGTTGATGTAATTTTGTATATTTCTGAAGCATGTAGTATGCTTCAGTGATCAGTTATTTTAGAAGTGAAAATTTGATTCTCTTCATCTTGTATTTTGGTATTAACCTGGTCTCAGTTTTTTCTTCGTGTGTGAAAGGCTGTATTTTTACAGTTTCAAGATGTTACTTTATTTTAGAAATGAAAATTTGATTCTCTTCAACTTCATCTTGTATTTTGGTATTAACCTGGTCTCAGTTTTTTCTTCATGTGTGAAAGGCTGTATTTTTACAGTTTCAAGATGTTACTTTTAAATAAAAATCAAAGCAATTATAAAATGAATGTTAGTTTTGCTCTTAATTTTTTGGGACACAGTAGGTTTTTTCCTAAATATTTTTTTCCTCTCCTCTTACATAGGCAGAAGGCTATGTAATTGGAAGTTGCATCAAACATATTCCTATTGCAGGTAGAGATATTACTTACTTTATTCAGCAACTCCTAAGGGAAAGGGAGGTGGGAATTCCTCCTGAACAATCTCTGGAGACAGCAAAAGCCATAAAGGTACACTCTTCTTTATCTCTTGGTACATAAATGAAATTCTCTGAGCTATTTTTTTGTCTTTAACAAATTGCCAGTGACTCTCTTAAAAATGCAAATGTAGGCAGTGTATTGTAATTACACAAGCTTCTGGTGTTTTATCCAATCAAGTGCGGGGGAAGGAGACAGAGGAAGAAAATCTTCATGCTAGACTGTTTGGAGTGAATATGTTCTGCAAATTAGCATCTTAAGCTTTAGATTTGTTTAAAATTTGCTTTTTAATTTAATGAAAAAAGATATATGTAATGTCGGTAGGGTGATTGTGTGGATCTGATCTTGCAACGAGAGCTCGCCACTGAACTTCTTTATCACAGACCTGATGGTTGTGATGTTTTCATTTTGAGACTAATCTAGATGAGTCTGTGAAATCTTACTGAAACAACTATGCTGTGTGCATCGTCTTGTAGGGCTGAGTCTTCAGTAGTCATTTGGGTGAGAACCTCTGTTGAACAGCTCCATCTGTAATAATGCTCACCTATTTTTGTTTTCTGTTTGTGTTACACTTTAATTCAATGCTAGAATACTTACTTTGGGAACTTTTAATGCATGGTATCTCTTAACAGGAGAAATACTGTTACATTTGCCCTGACATAGTGAAAGAATTTGCAAAGTACGACGGAGATCCACGAAAATGGATCAAACAGTATACTGGCATCAATGCAATCAACAAAACCAAGTTTGTTATAGATGTTGGTTATGAGAGGTTTCTTGGACCTGAAATTTTCTTTCATCCTGAGGTAAGAATAGGGACTAGCAATATTGAGTTACTGAAACTTTACTATTTGATTGAAGAGGATGGAGGGGGGCAGGGAAGGGAGGTACTGTCATTTTTAATGCCAGTGCGCCATCATGTGGAAGTAAGATACCGGTAAGTCTGCTGACTGCAGGCACTGTACAGTCCTATGTAACATAAGCACAGAAAAACGTGAGTAGCATTGCAGTGATAATATTTTCAGTCATGGACACTGGCATTTGCGTACCTTCTCTGTTGATACTGAGTCAGTGTATAAAGTATGGATGCTAAAGTTGTCCTTGAGGGAAGTCCATTGAAGTCTGTGTTGCTGTTGTCATAAGTAAAGTGTACAATTCTGTGAAATATTACAATACCTAGTCTGTCTGGTTTTTGGTAGTTCAATTTGAGTGAGCTTCAGGGTATTGTGGGAAATGAAAGAGTTAAGTTTTAATATGTTACAGCATAGCAGAGAAGGTCCTCTCCATTCCTATACACTCCATTGAGTTTATTGCAGGCACCCGTAACCTGTAATACTATTAAAAGATTTAATCAGATCCACCTGAACACTGGTGAAATTTTCCTTTATCTCCCCTCCTCCTATCCGAAGAATATTAAGAAACCTCATTTTCTCACCTTTTGTATAAATTCCAGCCTTAATCTGTTTGTGGTCAGTTTATAGCCATCTGGTCTTGTGCCAACATTAGACCTCAGGGCTAAGTAGTTTCTCCTCCCTGCTGTTTACCCATGTGATCCTACAGAGAGGCATTGAATCCCATGTCAGACATCATTTTAGTAACTCCTCTTTCCATAGTCCTTTCAAAGACTGTTAGGAACAGAAAAAAGGACTAATTTCCATTTTCTTCATTTCTTGATAGTTTCTTGGCTCTCTATTGAAAAAAAGAAAAACACCTGAACTGACTTTCTAGACAAGAAAAACACACTAGATGATGTGTACTGCATCCAAAGAGAATTTCTTGCTGGACTTTAACTCCTCACTTCAAAGGGTATCAAGTTAGCTAGGTAAAAGCTGCCTTTGTTAAAGCTGATTTATAATCTTTTCCTATTTTTTCAGTTTACAAAATTTGTTCTGAAGTCTTTAATACTCTTGAAGTTAGGCTTTGGGGTTTGTAGTTACCCAGATTATTTCTCCACTTTTTAAATTACGTATTTTGCTTGTTATTCTCCAGCCATACAGTATTGCCAGCAGATTGCAATTTCACATGACAGTTCTCTTGTCCCTGTTCTGGGAGCATGTTATACTCTGCTTTGGATGTCATAACTCTCACTTCTACTTATTCCTTTTGACCTGCTGTTTTATCAATATCTTTATGGAGAGCTCAGGAGAAGTTTTCAGACTAGTTCATTCAGACGAGAACTCTCTGTGGGAAGAAACACCACTTCTTCTCTTTTAATTTATGTGGCTTCATGTTTTAGCTTCTTGCATGATTAATTCTTACTATGGAAAATTCACTTGAATATTTGTGGATTTTTCACATCATTCTTATGGCTCCTGATCTCCAAGCCAACTTCCTTTGCTAATTTCTCTTTCAGTTCAATGTACACTTGTTGTGTTTTGGCTCTTGTTATTCATTCATTTAGACGCTTCATCTTGTTTAGGGTGTAAATCCCAAATAGTTTCTGCACTTTTGTGAAAGTTTAAAATGTATATAATAATATATCTATAATAATATATTATTACTTATTTATTGATAATTCATTTAGTTTCTCAAAGTTTAATATCTGAAAGAGCAAAACCTAGGCTGTGAACTGTTCTGTTTTTTTCTTGAAGCTCATGTTAAGTTGTAAGTGGAAAATCACCATTAGTCCAAGAAAGTTGCTAATGTGAGAAAACAGGCTCTAGTATTTATAAATGCCGAAGTTTACATTACTTACTCTGTTGATGTTTGCATTGTTGGAGGCCCATAGTGCACAAATTGTAAATGTTGAATTTATGACCAAGGAAGAGAATTTCTCTGCAGAAAAAGGAATTCTCTTTTCACTTCTACAGAAGTAAATTTCTTAAAATGTAGAGTAATTGGTGAGCAGGTGTAATAATGACTTTAATTCCCACCCACTCCCTTTAAAAGTGCTATTACAAAATCTCTCTACAGTCTCACTACTGCCTTTTTGTTTCTTCATTCCTGGGAGGAAATATCTAACATCTGTTCTCTTTCATTTTAGTTTGCTAATCCTGATTTCATGGAATCCATTTCGGATGTAGTTGATGAAGTTATACAGAACTGTCCCATTGATGTCCGGCGTCCATTATATAAGGTATGGTCTTTCTATTGTAGGATTAACTTAATTTGTTTGAAGACTAAATATCAACACCATTATCATGAAACATATACATAGCTACCACTTCCCCCACTACGAGAAATGTGAACTTTGAATAGCAATAAAGTTCCAGTTAAACAAAGTGCCACTTCTGAATCAAGAGTACTTGATATTTGCTGCATTTTATTTCTGAAAGAAGGGTTATCTGTAACAGCAGTTTGATACATAGGTAAGTATTGTCTCCAGGGAACTGAGGCAGAGGGTTGTTATTTGTATCTGACACTTGTAACGTGAATTCTTGTCCATGAAGTTCTTTGGCTTTTGCCCATTTTAAGGGTTACATCATGGTCTCAGCCGCCCTTCTGCCCCCTGCTTTATTAAGCAGTGGTTTCAGATAAACAGATTTATTTTTTTTGTCGTCATCTTAGCTTGTATCTGCTCACCGTCTGCAATTTTAGTGAGGTAATGAGCCCAATATTAAAGTACATAAAGACTTAAAATCTTTCAGGAGACAATAATTAGGCCTGCTTAAATTTGTCCAGGGTATAGTCCAGAGAGTACTTTCAATCACTGTCACTGATTCATTAGGAAATGAGAAGGAAGGTACTGACAGGCATAGCCTATGGCAAGCTCTCTTTATATTGGAAGCACGTTCTATGTGTCCTGATTGTTTTCTGCTTGTGCAGCAGCAGTGCCCTTTTGGAAATAACAGTATAGAGTAATAGCATGGAGAAGTTGTCTTGGTCATGTAAAAGGTGGCCGTATTCTTCACCTATTAGTTGGAACTTAATGCGCATTCTAAGTCATATCTCAAGATAATTTGTAACTATTAAAATTGTGCAAGTACCATTCTTGCAGATTATATGTGGTATGTAGCCTTTGAAACATTGGTTCACAACCCATCTTTTGGTGTCCTATGGTATTTCTCTTTTTTAGTTTTATTGCCAGTATCCCTGTTTCCCAGTCTGGTCAACATCTCTCTTATGAGGCCACTTATCTTACCTTATGTTGGTGTTTGGAGCAGCAGGACCTTCATTAGACTGACTTCTTCAGCCAGATCCCGTAGCCTGTAGCTATTCAATACCAGGCACAAATGTTCTTTCACACATGATGCAGCCTTTTTATTTGTACAATGGTTGCCAGCAGTGCTCTCTTTTAATTGCCTTGATGATGCCATCTTAATGTGATTGCTTGGAAGAATTGATTTATATTCTTATTCTGTGTCTCTGACACAGAGTTGACAGTTCTGAATTGTTTGGTATGAGCTGCTTTCTGCTGAAGTGGAAGATTGGTAGGCTGGTGGGTTTGGAACCAAGGGACTTGCACTGAAATTTGAAGAAATAAGGGAATTTTTTTTATTTTTTTTTTTTTACAAACCCAAATCTTCAGAAAGCAGAATGAAATTTAAAGTGAGTGCTCATGGGAAATGATAGAGGAGTAATTTTGGATTTTACCAAATGGCTGAAATAATCTGGCATCCTTGCTATGTTGCTTATTCCTGTGTGTTGAATTCTATTGAAAAATGGCCTGTCCTGAAGGCAGCTAGAAATGCGATGATGCTTTTGTGGGGCTCAGTGAGGCATTGCATCACTCATGGCATTCTTTGGGAAGAATGGTGTATGGTTTGTCTAGTTCTATTTTTTGGAGAATTCTTTAGCTTCCTTTTTTTCTTAGTATTATTCAACAACCTTTCCTTATACTTTTCTCATATTTAGATAAATATATAGTATAACTGATATCACAGAAATGCAGAGAAGAGGAAGAGAGCAGTGGCATGATGGGGACTGTGGTCCACCGAAAAACATGGTCCTTCCCCCAGATTTCAGGTTACTATGAGCATACTACTAAACACAGTGTAACTAACGTATGCTCAGTGTGCATAGGTGGGAAACATCTCCTCTGTGATATAGCCACAACAGGTGCTAGTGTTGGATGTTTTCAATACTAGTTGCTAATTAAAAACCTCTTTTCAACCTGGAAATGCTCTGAAATTTGTCCTAACGTTTTTCAATTAGGGCATGAGTTTTGGCACTTAGTGTCAAAAAGAGTAGCTGAATTTAAGTCACCTAGTAATATAACAACTTTAAAGGTGGGCAAAGGGCTTTCAGAAGTTTTAAAAACTGCTTGATGTTCTAATAAACAGTATTTCTTTTTTTTGGTAACAGGTTCAGAAACTGTTGCTCTTACTCCACTTCTTCCTTTTTCCCCATCCCAGATCCTTCCAGAGTTTAGATATTAACAGGAGATGAGAACAGTATTGACACTACTGAGGTCTGTAACTTCTGCCAAGAGAAAGTGCGTAAGTGTAGGGTCACTGGCTGTCCCAACAATTGATTTCTTTCAGCTTTTCTCTGCTGTGTTTTTTGGCACAAATATATGAATGAAAGAATTTAAGATAAGTGACATTTGAAACCAGGTAAATTCTGTCAGAAATATCTCTGAAAGATCCTAGCCAGGCATGTTTAAATATTCATGATTCAAATAATGACAGCTCAAATTGTAACATCCCTGATATCAAAACTTTTAAGGTAGCTTCTTAAGTTGAAAACATTGCACAAGGTGGGGACTGTAGTGTATTGTCAAGTGTGGTGTTTTATTATAGATAAATCATCCAGGTTTTCAGTGGAAACAGAAGTGCATGTGTCGCGACCCAGCTCATAGAACCACCCTGGGTGGGACGAGTGGGGTTCGCGGGGGTTCTATTCCCTTGGGGCAAGTTAAGGTGAGACGGCACCAAAGAATTGCGTACTGGCTTATAATTTTAATGCATATAATTGTTTAGGGAAAAGGGAAAATGTGGGGTATACAACAGAATCAAGGGAAAAGGAAAATCACTTGGTAGAGACAATCCATGACAACACTACCAACTGCCAACAACACAAAATCTCACAGCAATGTGATAACGACAGCATAATCTCCAACAATACTAAGAAACCCGCAGCCGCTCACAAAACTTGCAATCACTTTTCAATATTAAAATAAACAACCTACAGAAAACTTGCCAAACAAGCCCCAAAAGGAGTTGGCATACCAAAAGGAGCTGGCATAAAACTTACAAGGTGTTGCCATATGTGCCAGAGAGAGAGATCAAGAGATACTTGAAGAGAAAAAGAAAGAAAAAAGAGAAAAGAGAGAGAAAAGTTTTCACCACTCTTTGGATCCTTGGAGAAAAGCGTCAACATCTTGGGGGGGGGGTGTTGCTGATCAGTCTGTCAGCATCTCAGGAGTCCTCAGGTGGTCCTTCTCTTTGCTTATTCACCTTTTATAGGCAGAGGCAGGGCCTTGCTTGGCACCAGTTTGCTACTTTGTTGTAAGAGCAAGACTGAGTCCATCCATAGACTCAACAGGGGTTTGCTGTTCATCGTTGATGGCCTTACTCAGCAGGGGTTTTGCCAGTCCATGGAGTAAGGCCTTCAGCGCATTCCTCACCATCTTCTTATCTGCAACTGGACATCAGGAGGCTTCGAGGCTTCGCCTTATCAGAGCCTCGTCGATTGAGTCCATTGTTAGTAAGGCCTTTGGCGCATTCCTTGCCAATCTTCTTATCTACAACTGGAATGTTTTGAGACACCACGAGTCATCGGAGCCTGGACAGTCAATTTGCAGTTTCTGCAAAACTGCACGACTAGTCCTCTACAGCATGGAGACAGGAGTTTAACGGTATTGGCTATTTTCCTTAAGAAGATGACTTTTTAGCTGGGTGTGTCGTTATTGTGGACAATAGTGAACTTGAGTTTGCTGATACGATTAAGCTTTGGATGACACTTGTCTTGGCGTTCTCTCAAAAGGTTAAACTGTTGACTGCCCAGCTCATAACAAGCCATCCTCAGAGCTTGGGGAGATCTGGGGTTCGGGACACTGAAAGGGTGGTAAACATCCCCTTAACGTGACTTCTAACTTGAATTGCTGGTAAATTGTGTGAAAACAGCTTCACATGCGCTGAGCGGTGTGTAGATGGCGCTGTCAGACTGCTGCGCGGCATCCGGCTGGACATCTGCGAGCTGCGGGGAGAAATACAGTCTGATGGTTCCCAGTTGATTTCCCGTATCAACCCTGTTCTTGCCTTTCCTCTCTGAAATTGTAGGTATCCTCAAGCGGAAGAGTTCAGCTGGCTTTTGCTTACCTGTGCTTCAGCAAAATGACAACGTTTGCTATTAGTTACTAAGTACAGAGCAGGGAAGCTCTGTGGAGAGACCACCAAGCCGTTAGATCTGTATCATATATTCCTGCTACCTCTCATGTAAGCGCCAAGTGTTTAGCACTGTTAGTGTAGCACGGGAGTACTGAGAAGCCCTGTTTATTCCTATCACAGCTGTAATTAAATTTATAACAGTATCTGGGCTAGCTTTAACAGTAGCTCAATACATCTGCAGTGTTTTGTGGTTACTTTTGTGTCTGAGTGCAGACACATTTCTGCAGAACAGCAGAACCATAAGTCATGCTGAAATCTTTTGCTGTTACTTGAACTGTTAAATGAGTATTGAAAAGAATGATTTTAAAGAAACAGAAATTGTTTCTCCATCAATAAAAGGCAAACTTTTTTTAAAAAGTGTTTCTCACAATACATTTACTATTTAGTAATGTATTTGTTGTTTGATATGTATAATATTTCTCCTTATACTTCCCATACAATGTTGACAGATATTGCCCTGTAGAGGCATGTTGCTGAATTGATTCACTTGCTTGTGAAGTGCTTGGCTTCAGCTTGTGAACATTCCAGTTTTTCCCCATAATAATTTTTATTTACGGTCATATGGCTGTTGTTACTTGTCTCTGGTGTGGTTGTGTCATGTTAAACAACTTTAATTTAGGCTGTTGTTTGGAAGGAATGGGAACTGGGATGTGTTGCTGAAGCTTGTATTTACCAGAAAAGCAGGGGACGCTTCTCAGTTTGGTGCTGCCAAGTCCAAAGTGTCCAGCTGAGAGTGTGCTTGTACCATGTTACAAGGCACAATGTAAAGATGCACAAACCAGTTCAGCACCTTGTGGTTGGTAGCGTTGAGTTCTGCAGAAGCTAATTTAACTTTTTGGAATTTTTATATAAACTTTATTTAGATAGATTTCTTTTTATTGTAACTGGGTGGTTTCATTAGGTAGCCTCATATCTCTGCAGCATTGCACTGTACAGGCATAATCCAGAAATGGTGTGGGGAGAAACTCAATATCCTGGAGTTCGTAAGAGCAGCAAAGGCTATGGATGAGAAGTGAGAAATTTCTTGACAGCCCTCTGAGGTAATTGGTGTTCACCCCTGGTTTTCTTCTAGAAATGGCCCACTTTCATTGTGTACTTGTTGTGGTTAGCTTTTTCAGGTGTGTGGAAGATCTTCATCAATTTCTTCTGAGGGAATACATTATTTTGAAACAGGTTTTCAATCAGCTATAAAGGTAAAAATCATCTGTAGCTTTTTTCTGTCAGGTGCTATGATAATCAGTGTTAGCTATGAAACCTGTGGTCTGCTTAGAGCTATTAAACCAGTGGAAGTGTGTTTGTGCAGAACAAGATCAGAAGAAATCTTGTTTAACGGAATCAGTTGGAAACAGATACTTAAATCCTAACTTCCTTGATGTCTTTTTCTGGGAGGCCAGAGAATTCCCAGGCAGGCTGAAAACCCAAACATCCCTAGTAAGCCTTCTCCACAGATGTATTTAGCAGGCTTTGTTGTTACATTTTTCATTAAGTAGTTACTGGAATTACTGTGTTGTGTTACAGTCAGTTATTCTAGAGAAGGTATTTGCTGTGGGGTGTGGTTTCTTGGTTGTTTTTTGGGGGGGTTGGTGGCTGTTTGTGTGTGTGGTGCATTTTTTTTTTGTTTTGTTTTTGATCTGGCAGTCTTTTCTGGCCTGCATTGGATCCTTTGTAAGTGGTGGGTGTGTTTGAGGGATGGGAAATGTGTGTGTGGATTCTGCATTCTGAGTGAGGACTCCTTGGCTCCTGACCTCCGTGCAGAAGACTGAGCTGCTGAGTTGTGATAACTTACTGGAAGCCCATACCTGAGCAATCTTCTGCTAAAGAGTTGTTGCAGATTTGGCCCAGTGCTAACAAGAAGTGCAGAAAGCAGGGGAGCTGTGATGTGTAATTAACCATCTTATAAAAGCAGTTGGTGTCACCTAGTTATTTATAGCAAAAATTCTGCTTGGCCTAGCTTGTGCAGGTATGTGATAATGAGATCACTCACCTTTTTAACAAGTGTGCTTCTGTTCTCCTTGTCCAGTATTGTTGTTAAATTTCTTTCAATGTGTAGAAGTACTTGAATAAATCTGTGCAGGGTGTAACATCTTAGCTTCTAACCCTGGAATGATAAAAGATCCTCCCAGTGTTACTGCTAACTTGGTAGTTGCATGAGTTGGTCTCAGATGTATTGAGACAATTATTATCAGGTCTATTCTGAAATCTATTTTTGGTGGTAGCATTGTCCACTTTCTGGAGTATACTTAAGTTTCATTTGCTTTGAATAGAAGTGTTGCCTTCACCATCTTTGCCAACTTCATTGTGTCCAGGTAATATTTTCTGATGGCATCTTTTTAATTGCTATTTCATCACTCTGGTTGGTTGTTGGGTTTTTTTTCCCCCTTGGCAGTTTTCTTTTCCCATGTGGAGTGTGTGACCACTTTGAGACAGAGGAAGAGATGTTCTTGTGTATGGGGGGAAGCAGGGGGAAACTCCCGCCTGCTTTAATTTTAGGACCAGCTGTGGTTTCTGGCTCCTGCTTATACATATGGCTCCTTTCCTCTTCACTGTTCTTCTCTTTTTTTTTGGGAAATGTTTCAGTAAGTTATGGGCATGTGTGCTTTTCTTTTAAGTATACCTGCCTTGTTATGCACTCTTTTATACTGTAGATAATCTGAAGATGTGAAGAAATGAGTTTTTCCTCCTGTAATGCATTTTTATGATGTGCAGACTTTTTTTTTTAATGAATAAACAAGCAGCTTTTTTCTCACTTTACAAGTTACAAACAAGATTTTCCTTCTTAGATGTTGCTTAAAATCCAAACAGTTACTTCAGCATGCTGCAAGTGTGAATGCTTATTATGCATGTCTTTGACTCGTTAGATCTGTGTGTAGGCTTCCTGGCTGAAAACGGTGGTTCAGAGATTCTTTCATTATGTGCACAGTCTTGATCTGTAGTGTAAAAAAAACTATTACTGAGGGGTAATCCTTTGACCTGTGCACAATAAACTCTTGATCTCACTTGTATCCCTTAGAAACATGTCCCCAAGGAACTTGAGTGGTTTTAGTAAGCACTGATTGGTTCGCAGTTGCAGCAGTACGCAATGGCATGCAAGTGGGTTTGTCACAGATCATTTTACTGATAATGAAATGCATTTTAGCTGCCACCGATGTTATGTTCTTTGTTTTGAATCTCCCTACCTTTGAAATGATTTCTGTGTTAGTCTACGACCCTGCATTATCAGAATTAAGGATGGGACATTCTAAAACTCCTCTTTAGAATCCAAGGACCAGTCGAGGCTAGGAGGCTTTTGGTTCTGCTCTGAAACAACAAGGTAGAGGACCATGGACCTCCTCTGGAAATTGAGCAATGCTTAAGGTGTTCTCTGTAGCTTGTCATCTTCCTAATGATGTTAAGATTGAAATATTTACCTTTGCAGTGTTGGCTTTTGGGAAACTTGCTTGAAGATAGATTAAAGAAAGTCTGTTTTATTTCTGCACAGAATGTGGTCCTCTCGGGAGGATCCACGATGTTCAGGGACTTTGGACGACGACTGCAAAGGGATTTGAAAAGAGTAGTGGATGCGAGATTGCGACTTAGTGAAGAACTCAGTGGTGGTCGGATAAAAGTAAGCATTTCAAGTGTATTAATAACATGAGTAGTGAAAGAAATAAGTTCAAAATTTTCACCTCACTAGTGAAAATACAGTGTTGTAAAATGAGTAGTATATATGTATGTGTTTTTAAATATGTTGGTAGCCTTGCAGTGGCTTTACAGGAATCTTAATGTTACTGTGAGCAGTCCCTAAGAGCATTTATAGTTTTCCTTCTAGGAGAGACGTGATCTTAGCAGTAGGCAAGAGGGTTTTAACTGTTGTGTCCCTCAGCATACTAATTATGAAGAGGTTTATGACTTGGTCTCCTAGGTAACGTGGCAGACTGAGTAATAAGTGTAAGACAGTGATGTGAATGGAGGGGTGAAGATGTCTGGGTCTGAGCATTTTCAGTTTGTAAGGATCTTGCCAGAAAATGTAAACCAACTAAACATGAACTGTTTTTCTTAGCCCAAACCAGTTGAAGTTCAAGTGATAACACATCACATGCAGCGTTATGCAGTTTGGTTCGGCGGTTCCATGCTGGCTTCAACAGTAAGTCTCTATCAAAATTATTCTTAACTTTTTTTTTTAATTGCATGTTGTCCTCTGGCTATATTTGACCTGGGTACTGAGTTTTAAACCTTTTTATTGTGACAGTCTAAACTGTCACATTCTGCAATCCTTACCCAACTTTTATCTCAGTACAATTTGTATAGGGCAAGTGGGAGCTTTACTTGAGTAAGGATATCATGACTTGACATAATTCTGAAGAAGTTTTTACATGATAGTTGTAATATAGTCCCTTTACTTTTGAAGGCAGCACCAGAGATTAGTTAGGACATCAGAAATATACGATCCAAATCAATGTTCTTAAATGCAAGAGAGAAGCAGACAGAGGAAAATGGGAGCAATTTGTGTCTTCAAAATGGGATTTCTTATTGCTGTGTTTAAAAGCACTCTTCTGTCTAGACAAACTGTTTTTGATTAATTGTATTCATATCCTAATATTTCATTCTAATTAAAAAATGGAATAACCCATCATAAAGCTGTAATCTAAAAAAAATGTTAAGGCACTAGTTTATTTCTTCATGTTTCTACTTGATATACTCTTATGCTTTTGAGGGGATTTGTTTTATATTTTCATAGCCAGAGTTTTTCCAAGTATGTCACACCAAGAAAGACTATGAAGAGTATGGCCCTAGTATTTGTCGTCATAATCCTGTTTTTGGAGTTATGTCATAATGCTCCTCTAAGGAAAAGAAGATTTCTGGTATCTGGCTGGTGAAGAAACTGACGTAATGCAGAGGAAGGCAGCAGATAGTGTAAATACCGAAGTAAGATGTGGTTAACTCATGGAAGCGTTTGGATCACCGCCGTGCACTGAAGCACAACTTACAGCCCCAGGTCATTTCAGTAAAAAGCCATTTCTCTGCTGACTACTTTAAAGCCTATCCTTCTTTCTTCCTAAATGTGACGTAATTGAAAATAGGTAAGTCTCAGTTTAGGAGGCTGTGCAAATACTACTGAAACTGAATCTAGAAGAATAAAGCAGTGTTCTACTGCTTGTGGAAAGACTTAAACCTTTCCCACTTGTGCCCCAATTCTGCAATCAAATCTTTAGCACTGGAGCACTAAAAACCACATTGCCTTCAGGGGAGTTGGAATGGATGCAAGTACCTGCCCAAAATGATTAGATTGCAGGATTGGGACTGCACTTTGTAAATGTAGGTTTTTCATATCATTTTGTATTTTATGATATTGGTAGGGTGAATTGATGACTAGTTCTAAGCACGAACAGCTATCAATGTCATGGAATGATGTTACACATTTCCAGGTGTGAGGCATGTATTGGAGTTGTGCTGGTATTTTTTTTTTTTTTTAAAAAACAAAGCCATGTATGCTAGAAACTGATTTGTTCTTGTTTGGATGACACAAACTAAGTGATTTACAGTATTGTATAAAGTTTATTATAGACACTGTTACTTTGTTTTGAATTTTCTGAAACTGTTTTAGAGAAGATGATGTTCTGTTTTGATGTTGGTGAGTGGTGGATGACACATGGGCCTTGCACCAGTGAAATAAAAGCTGTTAACATCTTTATGAATGTTTGTGGTAGTCATGATTTACATACTTGTCTATTTTTTTTCACAAGGTTAACTTCCCATTTATATGTCAATGTACATGGAATCGTAGGAACACTGAAGTCGGAAGGGATCTCTTAAGATTTCTGGTCCAGACCCCTGCTCAGTTCAGGACTCACTTCAAAGTCAGATCTGTTTGCTCAGGGGCAGCCAAGTTTCAAGTTTCTGTGAATGGAGGCTCCTTAACATTTCTGACAACCTGTTCTAGGGCTTAACTACGCTGTTATGGGTACATGTTCTTGTGTCCTGGACACTGTGTTTGTTCTTCTATCTAAATAGGGTAGGAAATCCTGCTTACTCTGTCTGTGCTGATATTTATCTGATCTCTGTCAGCACAGGTTATGTAACAGTTTGTGTAGCCCAATAAGAATTTTTCAAGACACATCAGTTTGATTTTTGACTGGCATGGAGGGATTGAGGCAAAGCAATTGTTTGTTCAGCATAAATTAGAAATTAAACAGAAAGGGACTCCATGACTCAAGCCTGGGTCGGAATGCTTTTCGACTTAGAGCTCAGCTCTTGGGAGAAAACACATTGAAGCTCACTTCGCTCAATCCTCTCACTAAGAAAGAAACGGGTAATCTAATATGTACTGTTTCAGCTTGTTCCAGTATTAGATCAGCTTGTCTATGTTCAAATCGATGTTTCAACTTTGTCTCTGCACTGCTGGCTACTTCAGTTTTTGGCCTCTGCAGCAGAATTTTGGCCTCTGCAGCAGAATCCAGAACCATGAGCACAATGTGCCTGGCGTCAGGCTGCAGAGGACGATTTACACATTCAGTGCAGTGAGTAAGTGTGAGCTGGAAGACTGGTGTGCTCGCTGGGTTACTAAGTAGGGAATGCTGGGGATGTGGCATAATTACATGTGGCCTGCAACCAGTTTTAGCCAGGCATTGGGATATCTTACAGTTAGCAGGAGGTGGCCTTTTGTGCTCCACACTTCTGGAGCATGGGCATGCATTTTTTGGGGGAAAGAAACATCTTTCAGAAAGAAGTCAGACTCGCTTTGAAAAGGAGTAAATGTGCTTGTGTTCACTCTTTGTAAAAAGCATCCACATCGACAGTAAGAAAACTAACGGATGTTCAACTGTCCTGCAGCTGCGTTCCCCTGTTCTTCAACTTTTGGGAAGACTGACCCTACCTGTCACACACACTACAGACCACATGAGTTTAAAACAGTCATTGGGTGGGAAAAAATTCAAGATGAGATGTGACAGAGGAAAATCCGAGTTGTTAGCCCCTTCTGTCTTGCTGACTACTGTTCGGCTAATTTAAGCTTGTCGTCAAGTAAGCTTGCCTTTTTGGTTATGTTTTTATCAATTCCTTGCAAGTGGTTAATGAATAACCACAAGGACCTGTGAACAGCAAGTTGAAAATTGATTCCCTAACCTGCTGTTTCGGGCACTCACCGGAGAAGGAGCACATGCATTGGTTTTGAATCCTCTTGCGCAGAGGAAGGAATTGAACCCAAAACTTAAACCCAGAAGGGCCAGCAGGTATTTGTTCTGCCTCCAGACACTTACACACCAGCAAGTTACTAGTTCATGTCTGCAAAGCCTGATTTCTTAAGGAGTGGTCTCTTTATACATAATTCATCAGGGCAGATTTCTGGAGCTTGCTGAGGGTAATCCTTTGCTGCTCTAATAGCTTGCTATTGCTGAGGGAGTTGTGGTACTGCTTTGTCCCTGGAGCAGGCTCTGGCAAGCACAGGACATTTGTGAGATGATCTGACATGCTAACCTTGCAGAAAACTCTCCCCACTCTGTTTTCTTGGGTGCAATGATCTGTTAAATTGGCTCACCATGTTTTGTGAAACTGCAAATTTACTGAAGGGAACAATGAACCTGGACCTAAACTGGTCTTGAGCTTTGCTGCTGGTTGTTTAATGAGTCTTTTGAAGTCAGATCCTCTCTTTTGTTCTTTTTTTTTGTTTTGTTTTGTTGGCTTGGAAAATGGCTTGCAAATCTGTTGAAAAGCACTGTAAAGATCTAGGTCAACAGCATTGCTTCAGGGGTGGGACTGCATGGAGGCAGAGGGTAGGTACCCTAAATTGCAGCAAGAAGTTCAGTGTGGTCTGTGTAGTTATAGTTGGGGCTTCTTTGTTGAGGGTTCATGGTACCATATGCCCATTAGAAAAGGGGATTACCTGCCCCATCAACAGATTAATGAATGATATGTTTTAGTCTTGATTAACTTTGATTTGAGTCAGTGCTCTAAAAGCACAAGGTATTGTTTCCTGCTACTGATCCTCTGAATGTTTTCCTTTTTTCAGTAGTATGTAAAAGCACTTAAGGCTTTTATGAACCTGAAGAGCACTGTGCATATGTTTAGTGTTGTACTTCCAATTAAATACAACTAGTGAAGTCTTGATGTGAACTGGAGTACTGACCTTTCTGTAAATAATTCATTCTTTATGATCACTGGGTTCTCTCATCTGGAAAAATTACTGTTGTGCCAAATAAGTGTTGGAGGTGGAACAAGTGAAAAGCTTATTTAAAGCCACCATGGATACTGAGGGGAGATATGCAGCCTCCTGCTTAATTGAAAAGTGCATTGCGTAATATTAAAAAGTGCTGCGTGGCGGCTGTCAGATAGTTACAGTGAATAAAAGCTCAGGTGGAACTATGGCAAGGGAATAGTTACCTTATCTTCACATGCTGGTCTTTAGCAAGAGCATTTCTGCAAAAGATAAAGAAAAACACAAGGAAAGAAAGTACTGAAGGGAGTTGTCCGTGTAATTTTACAACTTCTTAGGTTTCTTTTCTGCAGGCTGAATGTACGTGATAGAAGAAAGAGGCAGAACTGTATGTATTCACAGCTGGCTTCTGTGGCCAATTCTGTTCTTGCTGTTTCTGATCTGATGATTCTTCTGTGAACACTCAAGGCCTGACCCAAAGTCAGTGGAAAAGACATCTGTTTGGCATTATTGATCCTGTAATGTTCCAGATTCCATTTCTTACTGCCACCTACCATGTCAGTCCTGACCATGCTGCATCATTTCAGGCAAATTATTTAATTTCTGTGTGCTTTTTCCTGATCTTTTCCTAGGGACTGTCACTTACACAATACCTTATCATTTGTCTGCTCTGACATAACTGTCAAATTGTTCAGTGCGGATGTCTGACATGGTCACTTTGGCTTGAAAGAGAGCAGCATAATTATATCCTGAAGGTAAGTCATCTCATCCTAGGATATGCATCTAAAGCAGGTTGGTTGACTCATCCTTTGGCAGTGCTTTCTCCATTCAGTTGAGTATCAAAATCTAGGATGTCTAGCAGGGATGTTGCATCTAATTCTTAAAGACTTAAAGTCAGAGAAAAAAAAATGCCACCCTGATTTTGGCAGGCTAGTGAGGAGGAGGGCTGGCGCAGTTCAGTGCAGTTTCACCCTGAAAAGTGGTGAAGGATCGGTGCTGTGCTGCTTTAACTTCCAAATGACTTGAGGATTTTTTTACCTCAACTTTATTTAAATGAACAATCTCTGTGGTCCTGCTTGTACGCTCACAGCTTTAGCGTGACTGTGCCAACCTGGTATGTGTTAGTTACACTTTTTATGTGTTTTTATGAATGGTGCAAGAGTAACTCCTGTAAACTGCAGCTTATTCACGTGCAAGGCTAGCAGAGCAGTTCTGAACACAAAGTGTTTAGCAGCTGCTGTGCCGTGTTTTCACAGCGTTGAGCTCAGCTCCTGTGAAGCAGTAGCTTTCGCATCTGTACCAGTGCTTGTCACGTTGTTCAAGAAGGGAATTTCGTCCCCTCTATACGCAGTGCAGTTTCAGTGGCATCTGTGTCTTGCAGCACTCCTGCCAGGCAGATGAAAGGCTCCGAAGCCAGCCTGGGGATGTTGGCTGCCTTCAGCTATTGTTGAAGTAGAGGTCAAGCTAAATCAGGACTTTTGGATTATTTTTCAACTTTCCCTCTGGTGGAATTGGGAAGAAGAGGGAGCACTTTGTAATTCCTTAGGGATTTAAATGAGACTTTAATTTTTTACCAATACATTACAATAAAAGGTACATGTTGTACTGGGAGACACATGGGGTTCATAAGTGCCTGTAAATAATGAAGCAGACTCCCTGTCACCTCTCCTGCTTCTCTAGTGCTGTTTCCCTTTAAGTTCTTTTGAGTTCAGCTGAACATACCCAGGTTATATGATTAGTCATTGCTTCTTACCTAGGTCTAGGTTGAAGTTTGGTGCGGCTTTGTGTGTGGTCCCAGGAGCCTGTTACATCTTCCCATTTACATCAGCTGTTCGAAAATGAAAAGATTTTACATTTCCCAACAAACATGGCACTCGTGTTATAAATGAATACATGGAAAATAATGAAGGAATTTTTTCCTTACTTTCAATTTATCTTCTTCTGTAATTAGAGCAAGGAAATGACAGGGCTACCAGGAATGGGAAGTGTTTAACCCTTTGATTGCCTGGGAAACAATGAGGTGATGTGGATTTGAAAAGTCAGAAAATAGAGAGTATTTATAAGGATGATGGGCGCCACACATCTTGAATTTGCCATCGTGTGTGTCTTGTGTTTGTGATGCCTGTGCAATCGTGTGCATCTCCACTTTAGAGGAGTGCTGCCCTATTATGTCTGTTGTACCTCAGTGAATAAAGGGGCAGTGTAACTGGGAGGCTGCATTCATCTCAAGCAATTTTTCAGCAGTTTGCTGTGCTATTGTTTTTCTGGCACCCTGTGGGGTGATGACAAGAGTTGCAGCTGCTTTTACAAAGGGAAAATTGTTCACTAGCTTTGAGAGGTAGTAGATACTGTATATGAAAGAGAGATTTTTAATGCAAACATGTATTGTTCGTAATTCTGTTTCTACTGGCAATCTGCAGTTTGGTGCAGGAGACAGATGCTTTGGGTCAGTTCCAATAAGGATGTAGTAAAAATAAAATGGAAGATATGTTGCTGAGGTGATGGGCACCTACCTGGCCCACAGAGAAGCTCCATAATTGGCACCTGGGTGATCAGGGTCCCCTGATCTGGACTAGACACTTAGGGTGCCTGGAATTAGTTTACGAGCAGGGACCCAGCCAGCCCCTAGGAAATACGAGGCATGTGTCCTAATTCCTGTCCTTTCTCTGGAACATTAAAGTGCTTTAGGGACACTTTGGATCCAGAAACAGGACGCATTTTGGGGGGCAGTTTACATTACCCTTCCTCAGAGTGTTCACTAAGGTGGCAGGGCTCAGCCGTTTGAATGCCGCAGGTGATGCCTGCCTCTGGGGTACCAGCCTTGTGGTGGGAGCAGCTCCTGAGGAACCTTCTCATCAGTTGAAGTGGCCTCTTCTACTTTTGAAGTCCCTTGCCCCAGGAGAAGATGTGAGAAGCTGGATCTAGCATCCAGGAGTGGAGTGGACAAGTTGTTTCTACATTTGAACTGTTTTAGGCATTTGTAGTAGCAATCACTGCTTAAAAATATAAGTAACTCTTGGATCAGTAAAGAGATTCTTGAACAGTGCATAACCTACCTGAGAATTATGGCTAGGTTCCAAATTATATTTCCTTTTAAGCTTTTTATTTCTGATCCCATATGCTGTATGTGCTCTCAGGCTGTAGATAAGCTAAAAGTTTAAGCAAACTCTTTCAGCTTCCTTGGGTCTTATTTTCCAAGGTAAAATCAAAATGTTGATAACATTAGTGCAGAGAATATAAAGAGATGACCAGAAGAATAGTCTTCGGTAACACTTGGATGTTTGCTCCGTTGTGGTTTCATTCAATTTTGGACTGAGTAAGCATCTACTGCAGTTGAAGTCCTCATAACTTCTTTCCAAAGAGTTGCTAGAAATCTGTTTCTGCCCTTTGCTTGGTGGTTGATTGATGTAAGTGGCAATTTATGACACATTTTAATTTGTGCATCCAATAAGGTACTCCAGAAAACCGACTATTGGGGCAACAAATATGTAAAGCGAGAGTAGAAATCCTGATGTTTTCTAGGCTGTGTATTCTGGTGCTCGTTAATCGTGCTTCTTGTTTAATAGCCTGCATCACTGGCTCTGCTGTTGCTTCTACTGTGGCTTGCTTGCAGAACATTTTAGTACATTTGTTCATCTAGTCATATGGTATGTCTATAATGCATTAGATGATATTGGCAATTAAAGGATTACAGCTAGGATATAATTATGGCCCTGTGGAATAAAGTTTTTAAATTATTCTGCCGCAGTCTATAATTATACTGTGTGTGCCCCGATGCCAAGGATTAATGGGGGGATTACAGACCGTTTTCCTGTAACGTGCTGTTCACAGATAGGCAGTTTACAACTCACCGGCTTCGAGGAGCTAGTAACCTCTCATGGGAAATGTTATTAAAGGATATTGTCCAGTGGAATGTTTTTGTGTTACATTATGCTTGTTTCCCTCCCTCGCCCAGAGTTTATCATGTGGTCACTTGTCAGTGTAGCTCAGATCTTGAGCAGACAACCCTTAGATTGGGGTATTGCAGGAGTGAAAACAGACAAGCTTCAGCAGACAGCCTTGCACTGTTACACTGGCTCCTCTTTGGCGTGAGGGAAGAGGAAGAGCACAAGAGACATCTCCGCTAGATGCTCTGGATTCTCTGTCCCCATGAAATGGAGATGGGAGCCTTCATGAGATATTATGACATATTACACAAGTGGTAGGATTTAAATGTTTTATTTCTGTATATCAGAAAATTATTGACTCTAAGAACCTCTGCAATCAACGCTTCTCTACAGAACTGCAGTTGTTCAGTTGTAATGAAGATAAACCAATGTTGATGCTGTTTAAAATGGATGAGAATGTAACTAGGGATCATCTTTGATATAGTGAAATAGCATTGCACTGTTAGTTGAATCCCCAAAGGGGAAACTCAGGCTTCTTTCTGCCAAATTACAAGTAAACCAAATGCCATTTAATTTTCTGTGAACTTGGATGACTCTCTTGAAGAGTAGAATCAACCCTGTTATTAACTTCAGAATGTAGCATCTTGCTTCCCATGGCTGTTCTGCATGGTTATAGCAACGCTTGTGAACTAAATGTGCTCAAACCCTTTCTCTGGCACTGAGACCCACTGGCACAGAACAACCCGTTCTTACTAAACTCTCCTGACTTTGCCGATAAGGTGACCACACGTGGACTGCTTTTTGGGCTGGTCTCTGGAGTGTGTTAATTCCTGAGCTCTGCTCTGCCATTAGTTGGCTCAGGGACAACTGGTCATGGCCAAAAATGATGCTATGGATCATGCTTACAATTTAACAGTGTAGTTGATGGCACTCCAGAGCCTGGAAATGTTCCTCAGCACTGTTTAATTCACTAGCATAAATTGAACTTTTTTTTTTCAGTGGCACAGGGATGTCAAATATTTCAAGTATCAGGCTATTTTATTTTCTTAAGGCTCTAGATCTTTGTTGTGCTGGTTTTTACATGAATCTGATTTATATTTTAGGAGAATGCAGCTACTGTAGTTGCCGAAGAAACGTGAACCTTGGGCTGTCAGATAACAATGGCAAATAAAGACTCTCCAGCTTGTTTTGAAAAAATATCATAATTTTAAAGCCAGTGTTACAGTTCTTAATGTCAGAATAATATCTAAATGTGTAAGTTGTACATACATAAGAGTACAAGTTAACTTTCTGTAGTGTGGGGTGGTGGGTTTTGCAGTTTTTCATGGTTAGTGGGGTTTTTTCTTAGTCTTTTTGTTTCATTATTTTGCATGAGTTACCATCCTGTAACCTCACTAAGGCTCTGAGATTACAGAGATGTATCTGCCATCTGATTTGTCTTTGAGAATCTTTCCTCCTGATGGGAGCATGTGAGGAGGAAAAAGAACCCAGCTTGACTTTTACATTTCTCCGGATGGTTTTGCAGAACTATAAATCGAACAATTTGTTCTGGAGTATTGCCACAAATAAGGCCTGGCAGCTGGAACTAGCTTGCTATGTGCATTGCATGAACATTAAAGCTCCTCTGTCTTTCTCTTCAAGCAGAAGCTGCTTTGAAATTGTAGTCAAAATTCTTCTTTCTCCTTTCATGTGTGCATGGTGTTTTCCTTGTTTCCCCCCACCCCAGTTTTGTTCTGTCTTGGACCTAAGAAGCTTGCCTGGATCTTTTGATGAAATTATTAAATTAACAAAAAAATTGTGACAAAATGGCATCTTTCAGTGGAGAGGGAAATATTTTTTGGGCAGCTCTGGTAGAAATAGTTTCTTTGCATAGTTGTTTTTCAGAACAAGGAGTACAATTCCCAGCGTTTGGCAAGATGCAGCCTTTTGAACCTGTGAGTTCCCAAATGAAATTGTAAAGCAGAATTAAAGACGCTGCTAGATACAATTGTCATCGTGGTTTGCATAGCAGCAGAACAGCACTGAAAAATACATTTTTAATATCAGCAGAAGACAAGTTTAGTGATCATGTAATTTTTTTCAAAGCTAAGCATTGCTTTCTCTTTCATAGGCTAGGCTGTGTGCTCATAATAGAAACCAAAGGAAGCAAGTCTTTCACAGAATAGTAATTTGAATCTGTCCTGTGAGTTTGAGACACTGGGTCATGAGTACTCCAAAGTCTTAATAACTGAAGGTAATACTGAAATGAATTCCCCTTTCCTCTTCTGGGGCTAAATGTAATTGGGCAACAGATCAGTACTATATAAATATAAAAAAAGAATTACACTAAGTAAATTGCAGCAAAAGCCAACCCAGTTCTTTCCCAAAGGAAGGTCTGCTTGTTCCAATCATGATTTGCGGCACAGGCTTTTATAGCAGGACTGCAAAAAACTTATAAAAATTGTATTAGAGTAGGATCAGCCACCCTTAAACATATTAGGCTTCCAGCTGTGAGCAAATTTGTCCCAGAAGCCCAGGGAGTTTTGTGTGAGCTTCCTAATTTTCTTAAAATCTTTCTTTAATGGTGTCTATTATTAAAGCTATTTCTTTCTCCTGTACAGAGAAACAAGCAACTTGTGATTAAATGCATGTTGGGGTCCTGGCCATAGCACTTACTGATTCATGAGCCATTGTGTCTTCCGAAGCAAAAAGACAATTATGCTCCAGAGAGCACGCTTTAATTGTTCAAATAGGTACATTAAACTTTTACACTTGAATAATAAATTATGTGGGTTGGTGCTCACAGGTTGCCTTTTTCGGAATTGTATTTTGGCTTCTGCTGCCATCAGGGGGATAGTTTGGTAGCTTCTTGCAGTAGCTGTCACTTGACGTTAGATGCCCTGAATTAAGCATGATTTTTTTTTTTTTTTTTTAAAATGCAGCTAAGAAAAGAAAAGGGCTGTCTGGAGTGGAAAAAAATAACATTGAAAATGGCTTGGTTACTGTATTTTATGGTCAGGCAGAAGCACTCATGAGCTGGAGAATGATTGTAACAGGGCAAGAGCACACATAAAGCGTGGGCATCAAAGTAAAAGCCACCTTTCTTTAAAGAGGCAAGTTTTCCTGGTTTTGGCTGGGACAGAGTTAACATTCTTCATAGTAGCTAGTGAGAGGCTGTGTTTTGGATTTGTGTTGAGGAGAAGCTGATCACACACTGATGATTATAGTTGTTGCCAGGACAGTCAAGGACTTTTCAGCTTCTCTGCTGTGCCCGTGTCTGCAGGGGCAGGAGGAGCTGGGAGGGAGCACAGCCCCAATTACTAGCCTAGGTTTCGACCTTAGGTTCAGGGTTGAGACCCAAATTGGCCAATGACATACTCCATATCACGCACGTCATGCCCAGAATGTAGGTGGGGCTCTGTCTGGCAGTCCTCTTATCTCTCTCTGGGTCACCCCTCTCTTGGGGTTGTCTTGCTTGCTCAGTCAGCTCTGAGTCTCTTGGACAGTTGGGCTCTTATCTCCA
>NW_010109885.1:0-655 GCF_000699245.1 Pterocles gutturalis
GGTGCCCCTGTCGGGGGCTGGTGGAGGCGCCATGCCTATCGTCACACCCTTCATGGGAACAGCTTCCCCGCCGCGCTGGGAGCCGTGTGATGGGGGGCAGGAGACCTCCGGGGGCTCCAAGCGTCGTGGCACAAACAAAATCGTCCTTTGTCGCCAGCACAGAGGTGCTTCCACACCTGTGTCTGCTGCCATGGTGGATGTGCTCGCTGGAGTACGTGCATCAGTAAAGTGGGGCTTTTGGCCGGGGGAGGGAGGGAGGAAGGTGAAGACACTGCTTTACCTTCTGCAAAGCAAATTCTGAATATCTCCGGTTTAAAGGAGCAGCTCGAAGTATATACAGGTGCTCCTGTACATACCAGGAAGAAAAACAAAGTCAAGAAAACCACCTTCCGTTATATCGTTTATCAAGGCTCTTGAGTCTAAATTACAGGGTTTTGCAAGTCCTGTCCCACAGTTGCTGGAGTAAACATCAAACGTTCTGAAGCATTTTTCCCCTATAGCTTTCCTTGCCAGGCAGAGAACTGCAGTGCTTTCGCATTATACACTGCTATTTCAAGATACCAGTCTTTCAGAAGACCTTCTGCTTTAAAAAGGAAAACGGCTGAACGTTTCAAAAATAAATCATATTTGAACTTGCATTGCTTGCCAAGTGCTG
>NW_010109885.1:686-6152 GCF_000699245.1 Pterocles gutturalis
GGGGGGGGGGGGGGGGGTGAAGGAGCATGCAGCTTTTTTGTGGCTTTGTCATGAAAATGAGCCATGCAGTCTTTATTTCAGTCAAAACTACAGCACTAAGGGAATGGAAGTGAAAATTAGTTTGTGTAATATTCAGGGAGGTAAGCCATGACCTGTAAAGCATACACCCTGTAGTTCTGAACCCTTATCCCGTTTCCTACAGTGACGCATCTGGGATTGAGGGGTCTACAAGGTAGAGTGTGTCTGAGAACATTTTGCCTGAAACTGCTGTATATACCCTAAAAGAATCATATAGAATTATATTAATCATTCAGGAACAACAGATGCATCCGCATTAAAAAAAAAAAGAAAAAAAAAAGAAAAAAAACCAAAAAAACAACTGAGGGAAGGTGGAACAAAAGGATATGCTTTCCTGAGCTTCTACCTTCCAGTGAAAAGCACGCAATTAAAAGAGATGGTCAGTATCCCTGCTGCTTGCAATCAAAGCGCCAGTAGTTACATGAGGGGCTACACCCTTTCTGGGAAGTGTGGTGTGGTCTGCTTTGCTACATAATGGACCACACAGGAGGGTGCACTAAGGTGGGTGTGTGCCTACTCCCACTATATATGTGTAAATATCCCAGTCAAAATGTGATTTTTTTCCTTCATATCAGCACTTAAAAGATTGACTCTTCAACTACTGAGCCATCGCTTACTTTTGTAACTTGAAATGTAGTGATTTTGACAGTAGCTAATCTGTGTTCAGCAGAACAGTGATATTATTTCTCTTAGGTAAACAGAAGATCCCTGAAAACTGTTTTACTGCTCTGAATTCCCTCTTGAGAAAGTAGGAATAACACCTACGTAGAATGAACAGAATAAGGTGTGATCAGCTACATATGAACAGCGTGGTTTGGTACTATAACAGATATTGGGGATTTTTTGTTATTGTTCTAGAATCCAGGCATTCTGTGAAAGGGCTCTAGGTGGAAATGTTATCCTGCATAGTAGCAGCAAGAGGTGCAGGAGTACAAAGTATTAGTGAAGCTGGTTAGTTTAGACAGCTGTCCACAAGTACTGTGATTAGTACTATGTTGGCATGCCACTGCGAACTAATACAGTGGATTGGGGTATCCTGCAGTTAAGAAAGAGGACCAAAGTAACTTGCTGTTTGTAGTTCTGAAGACGCATCATTTTCCTCCAAAACAGAAAGGTAAGGAGGTCTGGAGATTGGAATATTAGTGACTCTGTGCTGAGTTTAAAAATTTAAGTCTATTTTAGTGGCTTTTTTGTATCTTGTATTAAGACCATTCAAATAACATAAAAAACACAGTGTGGGTGTGGTTATCAGCAGGGATAACATGAGGATTCTAGGAGGATTCCTGTGGTGGTATTTATAATTCATGCCAATATGATTGTTGCCTGTTTTTTAGGGGTTTTTTTTTTGTTTGTTGGTTTGTGTACCTTTTGCCTGTCTAAAACTCAGGGAATAAAGCAGGGAAAAAAGGTAAAGGAGTTCTGAAAGCTTGGTATATAGTTATCTGTTGGTTCATTGGCTTGTCCTTTATGAGAAGGTAGATTTCCTTCTAGCTGTTGCTGACAATTAAAAATCCAGATGAGGGACAATGGGAGGGATAAGCAGATCGGTTGCAGTAAATTTATAGAGTACCAGGTGTGTGTATTGTTGCATTCTCCTTTTGGCAAGGAGTTTTTTGGCTGCTAGTTCCGTAACACATTATGTTAAATAGATTCTGATTCTCTGTACTTTCTCCTCACTTTTTGTACAGACAGGACATATACGAAAATTTTAATTAGTCACTGATTGACATTGCTTTATCATTATAAGGCTGACTTGGTTAACCTGTGGCTAATTCTGAATCTTTACAAATTATTGCTCATTTCTATTTACTACAGTGACTAGTTTAACTGTTTATTTTCAAAAATCTTTTCAGCTCATGTATATTCAGCCAAAAAACTTTTTTCCCCTAATTTGAAAGCATAAAACCAAGCTTTTTTGTTAAAAAAAAGCTTCTCTATTGTCCTAGAAAAATATTAAAATCAATGAGATACCTCCATAAAGAATGAAATTGAAGTATTTGAAATTTATAAGCATTGCTCCTCAAGATTTATGTTCATGCAGCATACCAATCGATGCTTTCTGTGCTGAGATATCAATATTATTCCCATGAGATATGCCAAGTAGAGCTCATGTTTGAGTTGCTTGCTGTCTCATGTGCCTTTTGATTCCTGGAGACAATTCAATTTCTTGTATGATGAAAATCTGTAGAGGGAGGAAACATAGAAGATAAACTGTCTTCGGTGTTGTATAATGACATTTTGGTGACCCATTTTCTGTTGATAAAATGCAAATCTTGTGATTTTTTTTTTCCCCTCTTCCTTTCAGCAACTGTCCTATGAAGTAGGAGTTCATGAGATTGTTTATAATCATACTGATCTGAGTTGTTATTTGATTAAAGTCTACTCGCTCATTCCCTTTGAAACTTGAAGCAGATATCTATATCAGCAGATTGTAGGCAAGTCCTATTATATATTGATATAGTGTTTGTGTTTTCAGCTTGATGATTATTATGAAAGTCATAGTAGGTCAGTGTGGATACTTACTGAACATCTTTTCTGTGAGACAGAATTAGTGAACAGTTTAAACCATCTTCCAAAAATACTCCTAATTACATACAAATAGAAATGAGTGCATTAAAATGAATGTTTTATTTAAAGTGGAAATATTTTAAACTGCTTCGTACTGTTGAGTAGCACTTTATCTAGAATCTTTATCATAGTCCCTTCATAACAGACAAGGAAGTCCCTTTGGTTTTGGGTTGCAAGAAAAAGCCAAATCATACAGTACTTAGTAGATTTTAAATGTCATTGTCAAAGTAGGATGATTTGAAAAAAAATATTTTAGAAGACTAATTATGTCTGAAGGAAATGGGCATGTGGGTTTTCATCTGATGGGCCAATTACATTTACTAAAAAGAAAAAAATGGAGAAAATAGTTTTTTTAGTTATACAGATAAAGCAATATAACTTACTAGCTGTCAATCTCTAAAGTTGTGGTGCAGGAAAATAGTAGCAAAATTTTGTCATTGTTGGTAGTAAAACTATCATGTATTTGAATGAAGTGAACAGAATTAAATTCAGCAGAAAGATTTGTCTACATAAAATTTGATTTTATTGTAGAGTTTGTTTGATAAACTGCAAAATGTCTGTCCTTTGGTCAGAATGAAGAAGAATAATTATTCTACTGTCCTATTGCTTTCTGTTTAGCTAGGTTTTTTAAAACAGTAGCTTATGATTAATATTTTCTTACTTTTAATAAATGTATGTTCTATTTTTACATTTTAAAATAAAAAAAAAATATGTCTTCATAAAGCCATTCTTCAGGTGAAGACAATTTCTTTTAACTGGTAAAAAAAATCCCATGTATCCTATAAAACTGTAGGTAGGATATCTTAACTCTTACATGCAATGATAATACACTTTTTACATTTGAAATTATACTTTTAAAAATTGCATTTGTTCTGATATTCATGTTTAATGCTTAAGAGCAACCAGTGGTCATGAGCTCAGATTACAGGAACTTAATGGGAACCCCCGCCAAAAATCGTTTTAAGTATACTTGTTTTCAGTGTTGAAAACTTTGAAGAGCCATAGGGGTGGCATTCACTGAGGCAGGGCAAAGATGATCCTCGAGGTCTGCGAATGCAGAGCCCCATCTGTAGGGAAGAGTGGGATTTCACTGGAGTCCTTTCTTTGGTAGTTTTGTTGCAATTTAAGAGTGTGGTATGGGGAATCACACCACAAGAGAAACCAAATAGGCTGGCCTTAGACCTGGACAGTTGCATAGACAGTCATCCTCTCTTTCCTCCTGTTGTTTCCTTAACTTTATCTTGTTTCTGACATAACAGTGTAAATTTTTCAGCAAGTCGTATTTATCTCTTGGTTGCTTTGCTTCATCAACTGCATTCTAGCTTGTGATTTGATGAAGTCCCTGTGGAACAGCAGTGGATACTTGGCATGAAGAGCTTTGCAAGAGAGCATCTTTTGAGGAAAAGCTCAGTTTGGCTTTTTCAGGACTTTGTTTCCTTTAAAGCAAAAAGGTTTATGTTCCTCTGTGATGAGCCATCAAGTAGACTCCCATTCATGGTGCACATGGGCCTCAGAGCTGAGATTTTCCCGTGACTGGCCTACACTCAGCAGTTTATTAGCATCATACTATTACTGCAACACAGTGTGTTCCCCTTAGCAGCAGTAGGCTGCTAGGGATGTGTCATACTGATCAAATAGTCCAGAGTCCTGGAGTATTTTCATAAGGTTTGAGTTCTCCTGGAATGTTCAGCTAAAAGTACTTAGTCATAACATATAAATTACAAGTTTCATCTTACTGTGAATACTATTTACATGGTGGTGTTCTTTATTGAACTCCATGAGCTTACTCTGTTTTGGGTCCTGGTGCAATATCTGCTTTCAGTTTGAATTTAGACATGAGTTGTGGGTTGTGTTAGTGGCTGTCCCCGAGTATACAAAAAAGTAGACGTTCTTCAGCTGCATCGATTAGCGAAGCTCTGTTGAAGTCCGTGGGACTATATGAATTTGTTACAGTAGTGGATAACAAAGCCCATTAGGTCTTGAGTGGTGGTAGTGGGCTGTGTATTCAGAACGCTTTCTTCAGGAATGATGCTTAGTCTTTGAGGATATTTGCTGTTATGGCTTGTCTGATGGGAAATACCAGAGAAGGTCAGTTAGTTCCAGTGACTCCAGTTTCAGTTTATTAGGACAGTAGTTCATTCTGTTGATAGACCCAGGGAAATACAAATGTCTGCAATCCCATGATTACATCAGGAACTAATTTATAGCCTAAGTTTTTTGCACTGAATTCATATAGTATAGCTGTGAAGAGAAATTATATGCATGCAGGTCAGATCTTTGAAAGAGATAAGGACATTCAGACTTCTAAAATTACTTTGGGAAAAAAAGCTCTCAGGATTATAAAAGTATTTAGTTCATTCCCAGCCAAAGGTAGGTTGAATGAATGCCTGTATCTTACTAATGTGTAAGTATTTAAATATAGTAATGAGACCTGTAACCACTTTTCCATCGTTCCTTATGGTGTAGTAAATTCTTGGTGCCACCAGGCAGGAGGTTGCCAGAAGGATTTGTAGCCAGGCTAGGAGGTAGCAGTTGGGAATTCTGGTTGTCCAGGTGGACTGACTGTGTTATAAAGACTGCAGCTAACATCAGTCATCAGGAGAGAAGCAAGCTCCTTGGGAAGAATAACTTCTGCTTCTCTGAAGGCCCTGCAGAAAAAAAGGAGCAGAGATGTCAAGATAGTGAGACTTTGTCACTCAGCCATCTGCAGACCGTTAGCTGGGACATACTACAGCTGACAGTCCCAGTAAAGAGGAGTTAGGTTTTGTGGCTGCCTGGGACAAAATCCCATGTTTCTGAAGAGGAAAGGCATAGGGAAGG